>NC_064472.1:68825663-69125663 GCF_023343835.1 Lagopus muta
TCCCAAGATGTGAGTCTATGCTTAGCTCATTCATTACGCTGCCAAACATTTTTCCCAAAATATGAACTCTCCCTTTTTCAAAGTACTGTATTAAAAAACAACCAGCACAGGTCACCTGCCTTCAGCAAACGCAACTTAGTGAGGAAATTGGCTATCTGTGTGAGAGAACTACACGTCTCTTCTTCAGAACTTAAAACCTAATTTATGTACAGAAAAAGGACTTCAGTATTTCATGCTTATGTCAGTGATTCTGGAAAACAATTAAATACAGCAACTCTGAGCACAAGTCCAAGCCGTTAAACATCCTCTCTTCATTTTATTTAGCAGAAAAATAATGAACAGGAAGGGAACTGAAAAATATAGGCTTTAATCTGGAATTTTATCTATTGCATATGGTTATTGGGGTGAATACTATACTGTTTAATGCTTCCTACTACACCCATGTCCTTTTTTTCTCTTCTTTTCTGGTTTTCAGATGTGCTGAGTCCCCCTCGGCCCATCAGTAGTTTCTATGGCAAATTCATGTTTTATGACCAAGAGAAACCTGTTGCACCTTACTTACTCTTTGCTGCTGAGCAGAAAACTTGAGCCTGATCCAAAGATGCCAGTGGTCAGTGAATCAAGATCAGTCAGTTTTAATGAGTGCAGCTTTCAAGGAATTCATTTCACAAGAGGAAACTGAGCAGGTCATTTTACATTTCTGGCTCATTTTTTAAAAATGTGGGAGGCTTCCTCCATTTCACAGATTTGGCATCTTGTCTGGTTACTTCTCCTTCCTGAAATGAAAACCAGCAATGCAAGCTGCAAGTAAGGGCAAGAACTTTTTTCTCTGTTCCAAGTGTCTGCCAATGCCAACAAATGATTGATCAAAGCTGGGATTTGAATTCTAATCATCTATGCAGTTATGTTGAATGGCTCCCTTCCTCCTTAATGGAGAAGAAAATATGAAAACTATTCATTTTGGAAATCATTTAGATCTCCTTCAAATTGATTAACCTGCATTTTGTAATGCTGCTTTGGCTGGAGCTGCCATCTACTACTGTCTGTAGTATTCAGCTGGAATATACTGTGGATGTATTCATCGTGCAGACTTTGGTGTTATTATTTTTTTCAGGATCCCTTTTTTTCATTCCAGACAATTGCCATATTCAACCCACCCAGGTGCCTTATCAGTGTGAGGTGAATATGTTCCTAAGGAGCTCATTCACAGCAGGTACCTAGCAGGACCATGTAAGAAGGGCATAAAAAGAGAGCATCCGAAGGAGGGCTATAAAGGGTCTTGAGGACAAGATGTTGCAAGATGTTAAGTTTAAAATGGCTGTTTCCATGCAGTGTGTCACCAAAGTGTGTTTTGGAGTGAAAGACCATCGTTCCTAGTATCCTAACATCCAAGTGGCATTTCTCTGGAGAAGGACCAAATTACGAGGAGGATTTTAAGAAAACTGGATGTCCACGAATCAGTGGGGCCTGCTGGAAGCACCTGCAAGTCATGGAGAAGCTGGTGAATGACATTTATATTTCACAGTGACTGAGGGAGGCTCTTGGGGTGCACAATGGTGCCAATACCATCCTTTTTTAAAGTGTCCTCTATGATGGGACAGGGCGTACCATCAGTAAGTTTGCAGATAATACAAATCTGGGAGAAATTGGCTGATAGGCTTGCATGCTTCTGGGCAGAAACACCTTGATGGGCTGTAGAAGTGGGCGGAGAGGAACATCAAGGAATTCTAGAAGAGTAAATGTTCATTTTTGTACCTGAGAGCAGCCAAGGCACCGGCACTGGTTGCGAGCTGACTGGCTGGAAAGCAGCTTTGCTGGGGTTCTGGAGGACAAGAAGCTGGCCAGGAGAGAGGAGTGTGCCCTCACAGCAAAAAAAAGCCAACAGAATCCTTGGTTGCATTAGGAATACCATTGTCTTCAGTGGGCTCAGAAGGTGATCCTTCCCCTTACTCAGATCTTGTAAGACAAATGAGCAGAGTAGTTTTTACATTTCTTCACTGCATAAATGCTGCTACTTAATCCACATCGCCTCACTGTGAAGGCGTAGCATAAAATAGACAACAGACAGTCATATAGCAGGAACCATGTATTGAATTACAAGACTTGATATACAAGGAGCTCTGGAGGAAAAAATGCTGTGTGTTTGGTATTTAAACTTGACTGCAAAGAACAGCAAGGTTAAGTGCGACATTAGAAACAAACTAGATATGGGTGCAGTGATCTCAGGTCACAACTGGGAATGATTTCTTAACGAGTACATTTAATCTCCCACCAGGAGATAAAATGCTCCCTTTGTGGCTCATTCATTCCAAACCTGTCAGTTTTTTCAGCCAGGGATATTATAAGGAGTATGACTAAGACTGTAAGAGTGATTTGTTAAACGGAGGAACAATCAAGAAGATTCCCAGACAGAAACAGGCAATCTGGATACTTCCAACAGAACAAGAAACAAATCAGCATTTTAGAGAAAACATTTTTATGACAGGCATCTCCTGGGGAACACAACAAAAACCTATAAACTTTACCCCACTATCCTACAGAATTGCTGCCAAGGACTAAAACTATTCCCTGCCCTGAGTAAAAGGGAATTTAAAGCAGCCTGTTTATTCAGCATGCTGCTTCTTTCCATTGTTCATTAAACCATGTTATTGTAGAACAAGTGGAATTCAGGAGACGATCTCACTGGTTGATGGTTTGATTGGTGAGAATATTAGACTTCAACTTTATCTCAACAAATAACGGGCTCTCTCTGGAATAGCTGAAACTTTGACAGGAAGGAAGAGACATTAGTGGGAATTTCCCCTAGATAACATCCCTTAGTTTATAGAAATCCTGTTCCATTATAACTAAATATTATACAGACATAAATTTAGAGAGCAACAGCATTTACTGAGCTGAATTTGGAAACACAGTGTTCTCAGCAAGAATCATCAGAATGTTTGTTTTACATACTTCTCCCATATGCTGAAAACAGCAATCACAGATTTGAAGAAATTGAAAGACAAAAACACACAACTTCTATTTTAACAGAATGTTGTCTGCTACAGTTTTATGAAGTAGAGCACAGGCTGCACTTCTTTTGCAGAACTCTTCAAAGTCAGTAGTAATACAGCCCCCCCCCCTTTTGGTTTGAACTATTCTTTAAGATTACTGTATGACTGGGATTCACACCTAATACTTTTTTTCTCTGCTCAGCACTATTTTACAATGTGCAAAGTAGATGAAATTATCAGCAGTTTATAACTATATTACAGGTATTTTAAGCCTCTATTCAACATGTTTTTTTCTAGAAACTGAATTTATGTATGACACTACAGCTTGAAACCTGCCGAAGAAAAGACTACACAGAAAATACTTCCTTTATTGGTGAATACCACAAAATAAAAGAGCTCTGCACAAGGTTAATAGTAGCTGCATTTTGCAAATTTTACCACATGTTCTTATGTTGAAGATGTAATAAGGACATGCCTTAGAAGTTAATCAGTTCTTGAGTGGGAAATGAAAAATTGCAGACAGATCCTTAAAGAACATTTGCTTTTATTTTAAGTCTTTAAAACATGAAACAATTCTGACTTAAGAGGATGCTTGCTATCCTTAGATGCTTCCTTTATTTTATAAACTGTATGCAAATAGGGAAGGTTTACTGATATAAAAGATAATTACACATCCACTGTGTAAAGCAGACTGAGGTTTCACATCTGAGATGCAATCCAGCAACAGGCCTCGGTAAAATATTATGGTGACTTCACAGTTACTGTGGAGTATTTCCTTTTTAGTTCTATATGTTTCTAAATCCAGAAGCTTATTTCTGAATATTTTCAAACGTTGCAGAAAGAGTGGAACAATAGTTCTACTATCCTAAGATTTCTATAAACTTGGAAAAATATTTTTAAGAACATGTATCACAGCAGTGGTGAGCTAATGAGCTCAGAAGTCCATCTTTTTGAGCTGCCTATGCACATCACTCATTGTTGGTCCACTGGGTCAGGAAGGAAGTGCTGGGGTTCAGCTCTTGGTGTTCTGTAAAGCTTCTATGAGTGCTTTGTTGTATTCTGTGACCAGCTTTCTCACGTTCTTCCTTACTGGCTGGTAGTTGCTCTCCTGACTTTTTGTTGCTATGACTGATTTAAAGAATTAAGGAAACGAGCTGCCAGTATAAATATTAGCATAATTAGAGATCATAAGGGAAACATAATACAGTAAGTTTCCTTCTGCAAAAACTATCAAGAGTTGCAAATGATGGAAAAAATTCTAACTGGATGTAAAGGATTTGCACCAATTTACTAGCTGCCATCTCGTGCCAAATATGATAAGAGATGGCAAGTCAATTTTGTTTTCATATACACAGGCAATAGGATTCATGTGGAAGACTGCCCACTGTTATGCTGCAAACAAAACCATTCCAAGGCACTTGGCTATTAAAAGCCATATGTTTTGGCACTTCAGATCTGTGGGCAGAAAAATCCCTGTGCAAGAAAACAGTAGCCGAAGCAGATGTGCAACTCTGTGTAAGAATCTACTTGCAAAAGTAGGTAACACATTACAGCATGTTAGGAAGAGCTTTTAATATCCTGCATGTTCTTTTCCTCTTAGTTTCTTTTAAAGCTTTTCTTTTTAAAATGTAATAGCATCAATGTTTTTTGCCTTAAGAAAATATTCCTGCATAGCTTCCTCCACAGAGGGAAAGGGCTGCAATTCTATTTTGCTATTATCAGCAAACTCTTCTGCTGAGTCCTATGACCTGCCAAGGAGTGACCATGTCCATGCAGAGGTGAGCTGCAGCTCATCAGAGAGCTTCACATCACTAAAAAAACAGATCCTTATTTTATGAGCCTAGGAAAGGTCTGTATACATTTACCTACTCCTATCTCAAAGAGCAGCAGGATGCCCAGAGATCAAAGATACCTGTAATCATAAGGTAGCTAATCTTCTGCAGGAACCTGAAAAGCCAAAGCCATTAGCATTTGGTCTTCACTGCTGAGTAAAAAGAACAGTCTAAGCCAATCTGAACCACCTATTATCAGCTGTTTCACATGTAAAAAGGAATTTATTTTTTCACTCAAATTAAGTCATTCTGCTGGCCTTCAAATGCTATTATTAAACAAATGCATTTTTTCCATATAATATTTTTAAAGAATTCAAAATGCAAAATATAAAGATATATAATAAATTCACCATATATAAAGAATACATTTTTGTCCAAGAACTACTAAGTCTTTCTCTAAGAATTAGAGTACTCATCAGATACAAGAATCAGATATAAGAAATAGGATATCTGATATATGAAAAAACAAGACTAAATACTGATCCTAAATTGCTTTTTTGTTGTTGGTGGTGTTGTGATGGCTAGACTACTATATAATTGTCTGAAATACATTATTTTGATATTTTCTCTGGTGTTTAGCAATATCCATTTCCAAAAACACAGTGCTATCTTCTGAAAGTCACTTACAGCAAATAACGCTTTACTGGAGTTTTGGAAGCTCTTGGATGGAAAGGGTTAGTCAGAAACAGAGGAACACACCTCTAATTAGCACCATGCAGTGAGGAGGAGCGCTGTAGTTCTCCCACTTGAATCCATTTAGCAGCTACATCATCTCCTTGTCACACCGTATCACTATTTTACCTCCCATTGAACATTTCCTCTTTTATAATAAGAAATATTTACTATGTGTGAAATCTGTTGTTTACATTTTATCATTTACCATGCCACATAAATTTTAAAACAATAATATGCTTGACAGATGAATTCACACTGCACAGATATAAAAATGATCTTTGTAAGAAACCTGGTGGCAAAACTGACCCCACAGGAAAAAGGTGAGTCTGCAAGATAAATCTTGAAATTTAGGACATGTTGAAGTTTCAGGCCACACATACAAGTTTTGCTACATATAATAGCTGCCATAAAACCAGATATTTGCAAAGCACAGCCCTTCCCTCCCTTCTCTGTCTTCTGCACCCCATTCCGTCCTGCCTTACTTTGCTGGAGGAAACAGACTTCTTCCTCAATTAATACAATGTGAGAATTTCACTGCATTTCTTAAATAAAAGGATACATTCCTTCATCATAAAGTTATTTTGCTCTAGGTGCTGCCACTTCCTCTCCAAGTTCATAAGCTGAAAACAAAAAAAAAAAAGAGCCAAAAATGAAAATAATTACACATCTACCTTGTACAAAGAATCAGGCAAAAAAGCTTCAGTACTTTGCAGTCTACTACCTGATAAGATCAAGGCTACTTCACAAAAAATGAAAACCAAACCAAACAAACAAACCCAACGGCAAAACAATTTTTAAGCTCCCAATGATTGATCTGTATATAATTTAGCACCTCAGACATTTATTTTTTGCTATTTATGTGGAAACATTCCATAGAGATTCAATAGTACCTGGGGAAAAAAAAAAAACAAACAGACTGAGAACTTGAGATTGTAATTATGCAGGTAAATGTAAGTCTGAGGTAAAAAGGTGAGCACTACAGACAGATATTAATTCTCCTACTTTGTATCATTAAAATGATCTCTTTTTAAAATCAGTAAGATCTAAAATCACCAAAGATACAATGTTTCCTGACACTGTCTTGGACTTTGAGCTACAGGGAAGAAACTTCCTTTCTTCCATAGTTAAGTTTCCTGTCTGATGCCAGAAGCTGTGATAAGAACAGATCTGCAGGGAAAAGATTGCAGGAGTGTGGGTTAACTGCTGGCACTTCTTCAATACGTTCAGCATCAACAGGAAGCTAATGTGGACATTATATCGATGGCTGCTTCCTTACAATGCGATTTTATAATATTTGTTTTTCTGATGCTACTGTTCAAGATTCTGCATTTCAAGATAGGAGATGTTATTTCTAAACACAAAAAGCGAAAATCTTTCTCAGACTCAATTTCCACTTCAGTGGAAACTACAGCAAGAGCTTAGGAAACTATTGCTACATTTTACTTCAAAGCTTATTCTGAAGCTAGATAGACCATCTGAAACAGTTCCTATCTTACTCAAATTTCATAGTGAAGAACTGGTTTTCTAGCGCCCAGGTTCACAGCACTCAGGGCAGACATTTATTTGCATGGTATTTCTGACTAACAGTCTTTACTGCATCTTTATAGCTGTACCCACCTACAACACAGCTAGGAACAGAGACTAGTTTAAAATACTGCGAGATACACATTAAAGAAAACATTCAGTGCATCTTAGTACCAACTCCTTGAAGGTCAGAACTTAACACTGCCTGCAAAATTACCCCAAGCCTCAAAATACGTAAATGCTAACTGTGCTTCTAAATACTTGGTGCATATCAACTAATCAGCTGCTTCCAGTTTATACCTTTGTCCTTGTGACTTTCACATGTGTGACATAAAAAGCAAAGAGACAAATCCATTTTGCACAGAAACAGAATGGCTGCAGCCTAACAAACTGGAAAAATAATGTACAATTACCACTGTATATATTTTTTGGCATCACTCTTCAAAAAGTATCTTAAACCTATCAAGTGTTTAAAATCCGATTCTGGTATTAAAAACATGATGTTCTGAAGTTTTGCAGATTTTGGAGATTGGTATCATCACCACAATAATCGCATGCTGTATGTGTAATGTGCATCTTCTTGATTGGAGCCACCCTCATGTCTTCACTTGTTTGATCCATAAAGTTTTTACTTACTCACTTAGAACTTAATAAGTTCTCAATAACCTAAACAATAAAACTGAGTGAAAAAGAAAATAAACAAATCCCATTCTCCAGATTATTTTATTTTGAGGTCGTCCATTTCCCTTCTGTGCATCCACACCTGCATGGCAGTAAATTTCTTTTGTCAAAATGATAAGAATTAATGAGAGCTTATAATGGAAGAATCAAAGCTGCTCACGAGTTTGAAAACAGCTTCCTTCTTGACTCATTTCTGAAATGTACACATACACTGAAGTTGCTTGGGCTTAAGGAAGCCCTAACAAACCCTATAAGCTCAACATACTGCCAAGAGCACAAGGACTACAAAAAGAAAAATAGCAGTATAGGCTGCAAAGAAAAAACTTATCAGCAGAACTTCAGAAAGGAAAGCAATCTGATCTAACTAATGAGAATTTTTTTTTTCTTTTTTTCTTTTTACTTTCTTCCTAAATGAGTTCTCAAAACTTTGCAAACAGTGGGAGGGGGACAGTTCTGAGCAAAACTGATGGCAACACTTAAATAAAGTATTCAAAATTTTTAAGCTTTGAAAGACTCATCCTTAGTAATTTTGAAATCCAAAGCTTACAATAAACTTATTGCTACAGTATTAATTTCTGTTTAAAATTGGAAAATATGGCTATGCATTTGCAATGCATGCTTCAAATTCTTCCTGAGAAGGAATAAATTGATTCAGTTCATGCTTCATGTGTATGAGGAAATGAAACTGGGATAGAAACAACAGAAGTGATGATCCGTAGCTTGAGCTGTACCTGAGAATAGGTCTCATTCTCCTGCAGCTCTCTTTTTAGGGTCTCGTATTCTGCATTCAAGGTTTCCATTATTTTCTTGAAACCATGGCTAAGTTTTGTTAATTTTTCCTTCTCCTCCTGTAGTCTCTAGTTGAAAAAGAAATACAAACAGATGAATGGGTGAATTCATTTGCTTTAGGCTACAGACAAATTATTTTCATTCAACTTTCCAGATGGTAACTCCTTCTAGAACTCCTAAAGAAGTCATATTACTTTTCTGTAAACAGTGTATACCCTATCACAGTGATAACATTTAACAGTTATGAACAAGTTGTAAGTCCAAACAGTACTGTATCTGGACAAGTATGAATCCAACCTTAAGAATTTGTAGGAAATTTATCCTATTTCCAGTGAAATAGGAACTGCTCCACACGGAGTTTGTTTCCAAGCAAACCATGGACAACACAGTTATTTTCTTTCTTTGTGTGAGTTTTGTTTAGATTGCTAAATCCAAGCTTACAGGTAGTCATAAGTTACAGCAGAGAAGATCAGAAGAACCAGTAAAATAAAAGGGAAGTTCTGTGGGAAGGAAGTTATCAGAAGGTATCCAGCTCATAGCCTGCCACACGTACTTCATTAGTAAGTGTGGATTACAGTTTTCTAAGTGCCTGTAAACAAAGAATCCCCATGTATTCTGTATAATTCCAAGCTTCACTCCTATTATTACCTTTTTCTTCTCTTCTCCTGATGCTTTCAGAGCTGGCAGATCTTTATAAACCTCCAAATCTGCTGTGGTTTTTTCAATTCTCTCTTTAAGTGAAGCCAGTTCATCAGTCATCTTGCCCTCTAGAAGTTCCATCTTCTGCAGGTCCATCTGCAGCTTCTGACTTTCTGTAACACCAAATGCACAATCACTGGTGACTTTTGTTGAGCAATAAAAAAGGTCCTGCATATCTCCCTGATTTAGACATGCGTGGAAACGTTAATGTGAATGAAAGCACAAAGTTCAATCTTCACATTCATCCTGAGCTCCAAACTAATAAATTATTGCATCATATTCCATAAGTGAAGAATAATGGAAATACAGTGATTTTCTGTATCACAGTGTGGTATTTCTATTTTAAAGTTGCTTATAGCATCTGTCAATTTAAAGTTTTAAAGCAGTGGGAATACCTTACCAAAAGCTGACTACAATAATGCGATTTTAAAGATCTGTTTATATTAGTTTTTTAGCCTGGTATTGCTTTTTTTGTTTGTTTGTTTCTATATGGTAAGCCTTCCTTTTATGAGATGAAATTGCCAGTTTTTTCTTTGAACATTGACTCAGCAAAGGAAAATCCTTCCATATCTCCACAGAAACCAGAATTGCCACAGCTTACAAACTAAGCATGTGAGATAATACACAGCATTTACTTCTGACGGTTAGAAAGGAACAATACAGGTAATGAACAAAGTTAGGAGTATAGAAGGACTAGATAGGGGTAGATGTGTTTTTGGACAGCTGTCTGCCTTCTCATTCTTGAGTCTTCCTTGTAGTCTTGAAAGTTTAAAAACATGGATATGCAGTCTTACATGATAGGGCTGTGCCTCACTCAGAATATCAATAATGCAGATCTTTCTGCATTCTAAAGCATGAGAACTCCTGGCATAGGCTGAGCATCGTGCTCCACATTCAGGTTTGTGCTTATTCGCTAGGAAAAGAGTAGGAATATTTTTTTCCCAACTTAACCAAGGCAGTAGAGATCACTACAGCAGAAGGAAGTGGAAACGCACGTGTGAAAGAGGAAGAGCTCACTTTTCCAGAAACTCTGGGTATGTTTTCCTTAGCAGAATTATTTGGGAAAATCTTACCTCATCAAAACCTTAATGAAACAAGATTTTGGTATGTATTTCTTCTCCTCTGTAGTTACGCCATATATGCATTTCTTTAGAGTGAAATATTGGATTCAAAATTTTTTGCTCACAATAATAATTAAATAATTTGAAAACAAAAACAAACAAAAAATAAACCACAAAAAAATAACGCAAGCCAAAATTTTTACATTGAACATGCAAATACCCAGAGGAACCTAAGGTAAATAAGGTAAAACTGAAAGGGCCCTTTATATGCAAAAGGCATTTACATAAATTCTAAGTTCCATTCTGGCAAAAAGGAGGATTTAAAAATAAAGAGTTGGAACTTCTTTGGTTGTCTTTGATTCAAATGTTTATGCATCCTTCTGACTTAAGAAAACACTTTCTAGAATATTCTGTAACTGTCTGTACTTGGTGGTGGCTGGTACTGGTCAGTGCGAGACCCCAAACCCAAACTGAACAGACCACCACACTATTTCTCGTTTCTATGGCACTGGAGGTTTTAAAACAAACAAATACTTATGAACCTCCATAAACCAGAGCTTTAGCATTAAAACCACCAAAAAATAAAAGTATATAAAGAATTCAAATTAGAGGGAAATAGCTGCAAAATACCTTTAGATTTTAAATACTTACTCAGACCTAATCACAACACTTTCACTTTTAACACAGTTGCACTAATATTAACATTTTATTACTCTAAAATTGTTGACTTAATGGAATTTATTTTACATGTAAAGAGTAATAACATCACATGTGCCAAAATGCCTTGAAGGACTTTCAGACTGTTCTGTCTGTGTACTGACAAATCTAGGGTGACGCAGCAATGCGCTACACTGACCCACTCACAGTTTTTGAGGAAAGGCGAGAAAGTGGAGAGGGCAAATTTTATTCTTATCTAGCAGCAGCCTCAGTGAAAACAAAACAAAACACCAAGCTTAAAAAAACTCAAAACTTCTCTCGGGGAAGTGACAGGAAGAGGATGCAGCCCAGTTCCTTCTGATACGCCATGCAGTTGCAGCATCTTGCAGGCTGTGTGTACACAGAAGCAAACCCTGAGACCAAACTATGGTGACCCAGGGAAATGATTTTGGGAAACTATGCCATCAGCACTTTTGTTTACTCTTCATGGTTTCCTTTCTTGCTTTTTTTTTTTTTTTTTTTTTAATTACTCTGCTGATGCACCTTTTATATATTTGCTATGGCACGAAAATCCAGGTTTTAATAACAACAAAATAATCCTGAAGATGACTGTGCTATAACCTATAACTCAGGGGCTAATAGGAACTGAAGCTATGCAAACTGAACAGTCACTATATTTTTTACAGAATCTGAAGTTGCTTATTATAGCATCTGTGACTGCTTGCATTCAGAACTTTACTTCTAAGTTTAAATTATCTGCTGAAAATTATATACTGTAGCTTTCTTTGCTCTCCTCACATAGAATGAACCATGTTCTTCCATTTCTTCTACGCTGCTTGTGTTTCCTTATACTGTAAAATATAAGAATTGCTTGCTCACGTGAAAGAACAAAATCTTATTAGAAGCTGTGATGTCTGGATTGGTTTTTAAAACTAAGCTAGAGCCACAAAGTGCATATTTGCAGGCAAGTGAATGCTAAATGTACAAATGGACAACAGAATAATCAACTTATGTAATATTTTTTGCGTAACAAATTTACAAATATCTGCTTTGCAGTAACAGCACAGGCTACCATTTTGAAAATTTCTAACAAGTACAGCATGTAATAGCCTTCTAACAAAAAGATTTATGGTTCTTCATTCCTTCCCCTTCCTTTCAGCCAAACAAATAAGGAAAAGCTTGCTGAACCAATAATGATATTGGCAGAGGCTTAGAATTATGAGAACAATTCCACTCTAAACTGTATTAATAAAGAGCTAAATAGATACCTGATGCAGATATTAAAGAAAAGCACTGTCTGCTTTTTGAAACTACAAGCACAGTCCTAAAATTTAAGTGTTTGAGTATTTCCAAAATGAAGTAAAAAATTAATATTCACTTAGCAAAATCAAAGCCTGAGAATGTGAATTTGTGGTATTCACCATTGTTGTCAGTTAATTCTCCCCTGGGACAGACCCTGTTAGAAAACCACAGCACAACCTAAGTGCTACTAAGAACTACATTTACAAGTATTTGATTGTGAATATAAGATTGTGAAGAAAGTTATTTCAAGGTGAATGTTAATAAAATCAGACTTCTAGCTTACAGAACTTTATACATATACATTAAAATGTTCAAAATACACTTGAGCAAACAAGCTGATAATTTATAGACAAGAATAAACAAAATACTTTTGAGAAATATAAATAACTTGTTACTCACATGAGTTTAAATTACAGTGTTTCACAAGATTTATAGATCACTGATCTTACAATTATTAATATAACAACTTAGGTCATTTTTAGTTTTTAAAGGAATGAATTTGAAAATCCATTACTGATCTCACCTGTAATCAGATACTTAGCAGTGTTCTGTGACTTCTGCATTTCAGTTGATTTGAAAGTGAGATCTTCCTGCATAATCTTCAACTCTTGATTGGTAACAGATGAAATTTGTTTCATGTGGTTCACATTCTGTGTGCATTACCAACAACAAGAATACACTTTATCTTTGAATCTACAAATGTTAATTGGGCAATTGAAAGCCTCCTCTGTCTATTAATTGGCCTTTCTACTACAGAGACTGAAACAGTGGAACGATTTAAATGTAATGAATTTTCATTCAGTCAGTTTTCAGTAAAAGATGTAGTGCTAGATCAATGAAGATTATACAAAAGTTTATCTTTCTAGTTTTAAGAATACATGTGTTGCCATATCAATCTATTCTAAAGCATGTGTTACAGCCTAACATATTCCTTACAGTGTACTAAACTGAAACAAGGGAATTAAAGTGTTGATGTAATCGAAGCATTTCTCAGCTGAAATATTTCTGTAACAACAACAACAAAAATCTACAGGAACCAAAAATGTTAACAGGGAAAGTGTTTTGAAAATGCAAAGAAAGGCAGATGGTAAGGGGGAGCATTTTTCACAGTACTTACACAAAATATTACATAGCAGGGTATATCAGACATAATTAAATACATCAGAGGGACAACAGGAATACTACCAGTTTTACTGGTTAGTGGTGACAAAGCATCTCTGAACTTAGTATATTCATAGACTTTAGATAAACAAAATACTGCAGCAGTTCTAGTCTGAAAAGTTTATAATGAGTAGAATAACATTCATTACAGCACATACAGTGCTTACATATGCACTTGTTTTTCTGGTCACAAATATTCAAAAGTTGTTTCCCAGAAATAAAGAGAAATTAAATACATATTTGTAGTACAACTCTATGTAGTTTGTCTTGTTTGGTCATTGTAAGAGATTATTATGTAGATACTTACTGGGAAAAAAACATTAAAAACATCACCTTGCTTTATCCATTCATTCTACTGTTCCATGTCTCTAAACACCTATTTCAGACAGGAAGAGGGAAATGCGCTTACCCTACTTGAGTGCTCCAGGAGTGCAATAATACTGGCTTCTATTTGGGCCTTTCGCTCCAGTTCCTGATTCTTCACCTCTTCAAAAGTTTCAAGAAAATCTACATATCAACAAAGATGATAAAGAAGGCCGCTGTTTACAGGGATACATCATAAGACCTTGTAGTTCTCTCTCGAAGCTTTATATTGACATGATGCACATGACAGGCTGCTTTGATATTAGCACTGTACTAAAAAAAGCAGGTGGTACAGTCTTTGAAACTTGTCAAGGGGTTGGAATGAAAAACAGCCATTTTTCTCCCTATACACATATTTGCCTAATGATATCATGTCACCATTAGGTTTAAGCTGAGGGTTTCCATTCCAGAGGACAGGACTTTCATCACTATCACTTTTGATACTTTTTTGAATGTCCAGTCCAGCACTTGCTGGTCTTCATTTTTCTGAAAGCAACCAAAATAGGCAAGCTACTAAAGGTAACAGGCAACTTTACTGTCTCCAATGGCTTGGACTAAATAACAAACTCTGATAAAGACATGAGTTTACTATCCATCTGGCATCATCATTTTCTTGTTGTTTACTGTCCTTTTTCTACTTCTCAGTCTTCTATGGTCACTCTTGTAAGCGTGCACATGAATCTGACAAGACAGCTGTAATGTGTTCCTATGATGTTTGATGAAAAGCTTTGAAAGATGCTCTGAGTATTTGTGAACGTGTTGCAAGCCTTAAGATATCAATTACCTTGTCCTGAGACAGACTACAAGCTTCTATGCAAAGACCAGGAGATAGCTTTTCTTCAGCTCTAATTTTATTGTTACAATACAATAAAGCCTGTATTTTAATGGTACTACGCCTACCTGATGTATATTAGATAACTTACTGTCCATGCTTTCTTCTTTCTTCTTCAGCTCCTTATATTTCCAGTTTTCCTCACCTATAAGAGATGTAACATCAAATTAATGTTTTATCATCTCAGTCCTGGATCCCTTTAGGTAAGCAAAAACGTCAACTTAAAAAAAAATATCATAATATGTAAAAATAGAAAATTCATTCGATGTCATTTAGTATTGTCACATCAAGTGGTTAAAAATACATACATTAATATTAAAAAAGATAATTATCTTAATAAACCAGTCTCTATGCAATTTTAAAAATCTTTTGGAAATGAGAATTTTTGATAAATAAGAGTAGGATAGGTACTTGGCTGGAAAGAGGAAGGTGGCAGGGTTTTTCTGAAGTAAGGTGAATTTCAATAATAGAAAACTGTGCTTTCCTGTCCTTGGGTACCATAACTTGTTAAACTTTTTGCAGCTTTGTTTAACATATTGGCCATTTCACTGACACTGTCTTGTATTAAAATGGACTTTCTTTAGGACATGTAGCCTTTAAGCTATCAGTGTGACAATCTCAGGGAAAAATAAGCAGGGAAACTCTACAAGCAATGGGATAGGAGAATAAAATGCACAGAAATTTTTCTACAGTTATGTTTAAAAGATCTTTTCCAACAGATCTTCACTGTCCATTAGGCACACAGAATACAATACAATAGAAAATTCAGTCCATCTTTTCAGTCTAGCAATTGACTTGAGGTGTGGTACTCCTGAGCTGGAGAAGACTAAGAGGGGATCTCATCACTGCTCATAAATATCTAAAGTGCAGGAGCCAAGTAGATGGGGCCAGGCTCTTTTCAGTGGTGTACAACAGGACAAGGGGCAATAGGCAAAAAGTGGAATACAGCAAGTTGCATACAAACACGAGGATAAATTTCTTTACTGACAGAGTGACAGAGCACTGGAACAGGCTGCCCAAAGAGGTTGTGCAGTTTCCTTCTCTGGAAATATTCAAGATACACCTGGACACTCTCTTGGTCAACCTCCTGCAGGAATGTACTTTAGCAGAGGGCTTGGATTGATCTCCAGCGTTCCCTTCCAATCCCTGCAGTTCTGTGATGCTGTAAAGAATACTAGTAAAATGGAAGACCCATGTTTTGAAATATGCAATTTAAATACTGAGCCAGAAATTGATCTGGGGGGAAGAGGGAGGTCAGGAATTTCAAGGACAAAGAAGAAGACAAGAGAGGATCTGAAGTGCCTTAATGCATAAAAGAATTATTAGTTCTGCTACCAACTTATGAATGCGTTGGTTATTCTTTTTGTTGCCATGCACACCATTCACTATACACAATTGAGTTACATGTTATAAATTTCCATAAATTTGCTATAGGCAAACAATCCTTCTGCTGAAACAAAGTTTAAAACAAAAGATGAAAACCAGAAGAATACAACTCATTACATATAAACAGCGTATAAACAGGAGGGAGAATGGCTGTTTACAAGGGTGGATAGCAACAGGACATAGAGAAATGGTTTTAAACTAAGACAGAGGAAGTTTAAGTTAGATATTAGGAGGAAGTTTTTCACACAGAGGGTAGTGAGGCACTGGAACAGGCTGCCCAAGGAGGCTGTGGATGCCCCATCCCTGGAGGCATTCAAGGCCAGGCTGGATGTGGCTCTGGGCAGCCTGGTCTGCTGGTTGGTGACCCTGCACTTAGCAGGCGGTTGGAACCAGATGAGCATTGTGGTCCTTTTCAATCCTGGCCATTCCATGATATGATTACTAACACAACGTCAGCACAGCCAGACTGTATAGTATGAACATGTCAGGAGCAGTCTCAAACATTAGGACAGCCAAATGCTATCTGAAAACAAATGCTTTCCCACTCAAACATACTGCCCCTTTCATAGACATACAAGACACTGGACTATCCCTTATCTATTACATTGAAGTATATAAAAGCTGCAGCTACTTGCTGGTTGCAGCTGGTGTGCTTTAAACTGAGAATCAAAGTACTATAGAATCGTTATCTAACATCAGAAGGTCCAACCATCAACCCATCAGCACCATGCCCACTAAAACACCATTCCTTTCATGGAGCCTGATCTGGAGACGTTCAGCCCCATTGGGGTGATACCAACATTCCTCTGTCCTAAGTTCACCTAGCTTAGATCTTCACTTGCTATTTGGGCTTTTATTAGCAGAAAATCACCCGTTTCAGAAGCCAGCAGTAAAGCTAAGCCTTTTCTTGTCCTCACATGCAGGCCTGAATGAAATGTATGGGCTGCAGTGCCTTCAGCTGAATGACCCTTTCTACATTACTTTTTAAGCACATCTGTTATTTTTAGAAAGACAGACTTATTTCTCCAATAATATACTGACAAACTGTTACTCAAAAAATTCTTTCAAGTAAGATCACAAGGTAGCTTTCTTCTTCACATCCCAACTGTTACTTAAGATGTTGATGGAGAGCAAGTGCTTTCTCCTACATGTGCTTTAAATCCTGTTTTCCAGCAGAAATTTTTTTTTTTTTTGGAAAGGTGAAGGAAGTACAGATTAGTAATGAATAACTCACAATATGTGAATCTAACTATAAATTGTGAAAAATAATTCAATTCTAACCTTCTGTACTTCTCCAAAGAAATAAAAACAAAACCGAAGAGAGTTGCACAAGAGAAGGGAGAAAAAAAAGAAAACATAAGAGCAGGATTGTAAAATAGAATGTGGAAATAGAAATGTTAATAATACACTCTATAAATTATTTACAAAAAATAATGAAATATCTGGAAAACTATGAAATACTTTGTAAGCAAAAGACGGTAGACATATCCAACACTTGTTTACACTCAATTATAGAAATACTTACTCACTTTGAAGAAATTCATTGTTAAAATTCACAATGATTGCTAATGAAAATGCATAAAGTAAAAAAATTCCCAAACACATTAATTTATCAGTTCTATAGAGGCTAAAGAATTTGTTAGAATGTTCTTCAAAATATATGCACATGTTTTTGTAACATCTATATAAACAGAATTGTCTATAATTAGATTTCCTATGGAATTTCCATTTTATAGAGCATCTTCCACAGCTGTTTGAAGTCTAAGCAATTTCTTTAACAACTATAACTTTCAGTGCTAGTACAAATCCAGATCTAACATAGGCTGCTACACTACAGCAGTTGCTTGCTGCAGATAAGCTTCGAAGCTAACACAGTTTTCAGGCAACTCGCAAGCTCTCCCTGCTGACATCAGCGTGAGATGTCAGATAAAAGAATAGCTGAGTTCTGGCTGCTTTGCATATTAGCATCAGTTCAAACCTTCTCAGTTCCACATTCACTGATAAAAAATTGGACAGAAAGCCAGACAGCTGTACTACTATCAATTCGATAGTTTTACCAATCAAACAAACTTGATGAATGCTCCTATCATCGTGTTGTCATTTCTTGCTTTCTCAGCTTCTCATTTTTCAGCTTCTCTGAAAGAGAAGTCTGCAGCTCTAGACACCAGCCCATGTTCTGATGGTGAACAATGAATGTGCACATGAGCACAGAAGTTTCAAGTATGTATGTCATGACATGGTATATTTTCCAGATGTAGGTCTGTGTCACCTAACATCACTGTGAAGTGATCCTACCTTGATGCTTCTCCAAATCCATGTCAAGTTGTTGAATAACCTTTTTAAAATGGTTTGTTTTCTTTCTTACTTCTGCCAGCCTAATAAGCAGATAACGAAATCCAAAGTTAAAACTACTTTGTAAATTACATTTTTTTTAAGATAGAGAGAAGTATTAGAATCAAACCAGCAAAGTTAAAACTACTTTGTAAATTACATTTTTTTTAAGATAGAGAGAAGTATTAGAATCAAACCAGCAAAAAATAGCTTCACAAAGGCAAAGCAATATTAGAATTACTATTATTATAAAAGGTATATGTAATGTGGCTAGTCTACATTAGGTGTCAGAACTATTACTCTTTTTAATTGAAATCTTTTTTGTGAGTCATCAGTAGCTTTTCTCTTACTCAACTGGCCCCTCTGCTGGCCAGTTTTGAAAGAGATGCAACTGATGTGAGATGCAGTGCAATTAGCAAGAGATGCAATGTAATTAGCAAACTACAACAAAATTACCTTTTAAAATGTAAAAATCATCAATGTGATCACTAAAATCTTCTAAGAAATTGCCAAATTAAACACTGTATGAGATAATCAGCCAAAACGAGAAAGAAAGCTACCTCAAACATTTTTCTGTAAGTTCCCACATACAGTTCTCTGTTAGTATATATTATGAAGAATTCTGTTAAATAACTTATTAACCAATCAAAAGCTGTCAATGTATTAAAAATTAACCAATGATTAAAATCACTAATACCGCGTAGAAGAATTTTAAATTGTTTCTAGGACAGTTAAAGTATCATGTCAAATCTTCTGTGGATAAAAAAAAAAAAATCATAAGGCTCAAAATGACAAAAAAACTATCAACCAGAGCTTATGGCAAACCATCAAAAAGATGTAGTATCCAAAAACCAAGAAGCAATGCCCGGTTACTCCTCAGAATTGAAATCTGTGTAAACAACTTTGTAACTCTGAAGTCTTAAGAGGGCATAACAAAAAAATAAAGGTGTCTACAATGGATAACTCTTTAGGGATGAATGTGTTTTACAACCTTAAAGAAGTTTACATCAGTTTTGTTAAGAACTTACTGTTCTTAAGGCATGTTTGTAATGATAAAAATTATTCTATGCAGACCTAAACTGTTGACTACTACAAAAATTATTTAGCTGAAGCAGAATATATACTGTTCCCTGGGGAAGGTTAAGACGTGTAGAGGTTGCAGCATGTGATGAATATGTGATGGATTCAATTATTTCTCATTAGGCGCTAAATGAAATGTATAGCAACAAAAAAAAGGGATTACTCACTGTCTTTCCATGCTTGCTATTTCTTGATTTTCTTCTTTAACCTGTAAAAAGGTACAACTTTGGAAGATGAAGTAAAATCTACAGATGAAGAAAGGAAAAATCTATAAAATTATTTCGTTATTCATTACAGCAGAGAATAGATTCGGCCTATGAAAACTTGCTGCCACGTTATTCAGCAACAGTTCTTCACTGAATAAAACAGGAATAATCTATGCTTGATTTCTTCCAAGTGCTCCTTCGCTTTCTGAATACTCTCTTAACTATGTGATATACTCATTAGTAATGTTCAATATAACAACCCATGAAAGGCTATATAGACGCAGTGAAGTTCCTTGTAAAGTAACAAACTTTTCTTTGACCAGTACATCTGTAAGCCATCTCAAAACGATACTGTCTGGAGATATGCTATAGTATGGTTCGATAGGATCAGCTTTCATCATAACAAAAGAATGATGAAATGGAAAAAGTCGACCAGATGAAAAGTTGACTGTGCTAATTTTGTTTTAGCCAAACCTGAAACATCTCTTCATCCCTTCATGTATATAATCACATGGTTTGTGCTAGTTAAAGAGCAAATAACGACAATACTCAAAGAGAAGTGTGTTCAAATATTCTCATTCCTTAATACACTGATTGAGATTCCACTAAATCATATGATCTCCACTCAGAGATTCCAATAAATCATATGATTTTATGTTCTTGCCTGCTTTAGTAATCTCTCCCTTTCCTCCTGTGGAGATTCCATGTTCTTGTCCTCAGCAATCATTTGATTCCGATGTTCTTCAAGCTCACTGAGCTTTTCACACAGCTGCACTGCCTCCAGTTTCACCTGGGAGTGTGCTATTTCCTGTTATGAAAAACAAAGCACCTACTAGCAACTTCCAGACTGCAAAAGAACATTGCAGAAATTATGCTCTAATTGAACAGCACTGCTGATCATCTCTATATAGAAAGTGAAGCTTGATTGTTACGAATAGTACAGAAGTAGTATAAAGAATGTACTCTATAATCTAGAATCAACATTGCATTTTTTTGAGTGGAATATACCAGTCAGCATTTCTTGCTCTGAGGGTTCATCCCCAGGCCAACATTCTGAGTAGGCTTACTGCTATTTTATAATTTCTAAGGGAACACAAACCATGTAGATCATTCCAAAGGACCTGAAAAATGTTTGCAGGTATCCAAAAATGATACTTATGGAAGACAGACACGACTGTATGTTTCAGCTTACAGATCCCTTTCTATCTGTAAGGAAGCTAATGTGAGAAACTTTTTGCTTAGTATTTTAACAACGTATGAAAAAAAGTTGTTTATGTGGGATAAAAAAAAAATTAGCAGGTACTACTTTAAATTTCATACTCAAATGTCATTTACTTGAAGCACAATTGTGAAAGAAGAAAATCATTCTCCCACATCCTGAAATCATGTTGAAAAATTAAATCTCACAAATCCTTAAGAATGTGAATGGTAATTTCACACTTATCTTCAGAGGATAACTGCAAATCAGCCAGAAGTCACACAAAACATTTGACAACTAAATGACTAACACTTGGAAACCTCATTACTGCCACCCAAATTTTGTATTTGAGATCTAGAAGAAACATGTTAACCCACAACTGATTATAAATGATTGGTGGAAAATAGAGAGGCAGCTTTGATATCCACTTCTAAGGCATAATCCTACAGCAAATGGAAATCTAAGGAGGAAGGTATTATTTTTTTACACTGGAATTCTGCAAACATTGGTACTCAGGCTTGTTTTTATCATACATACAGCTCTCAGAGACACCTCCTTTATGCTTAATGCATCCAATTCCTGCTGCTGAGCAAACAATTCCTAAACAGGGAAAAAAACCACCAATATTTAGATTAAAATTACCACTTGATTAAATTAATTTTCATTCTGCAGTCTAGTATCCAGAAGATGCTGTGAAACATCATCTTCTTTGGATAAACTCTGCTTCTCCAACTAGCTTACATATAATATTCACTTAATTGGAAAAGTTTTTTTTTCTGAAATTAACTCTTGTAACTCTTCCTTGCTGTTGGGTAATAACCAAAAAATGTTTGCCCTTTCTGCCGCCTTTTTCTTAAAATCAATACTGAGAGTAGAGTTTATCATTCCTGTTTTAGAATTTAAAGTCAGATTTTAAAACCTGAACAAGCCACCACAGCTTATTCACAGTGAAGAAACAGGTAGGTCCTGACTAACGATTCAGCTCATCTAGAGATAGCTGGGAAGCACTGGCCTTCAAAGATGTTACTCCCCATACAGGCTACATAAGGGAGCCTTCTAAGACTGCATGCCTGAAGTTCAGTGAGGTTATTCCAATCCTAGAGACCTTACTGTTTTTGTTAACATTAGAACTAGTGAAACAGTAAAAATTTGAGAAGGCACAGTTTACTGCTGTCATACATCCAGACAGAACAAGAAGCAAAAAAAAAAACCAGTCAGATTTATTTTTGTGCACAGGATGAGAAAATTTCGCTTTAGTGCATGTAAAACCACTGTGATTGCTTTTTACCTTTTGCTCACTTTTCACATGTGGTTGAGCACCTAAACACTACAGAAGACTTAAAATCTGCATGCTGGTCTCCAAATTTAAAAAGAAAATGATGAACACGATTTGTTTCTAAGAAATTCTAAAATGTGACATATATGTTTTCTATGTATTTTTCAGGCACCCCTACAATTCATCAATATACCGGCAAGTTTGTTATTGTATTACTCAAGTTTTTACTTGAATATTTAAACTGTACCTATAATGAGCGGAGCCAGGGTAAGAAACTTTTTAGGTTAAATACTAAGAAATAAACAAACCTGGGACACCTTTTCATTTGCAGCCTTCATCTCCATATACTTAACTTGATTTTCCTCAGTCATGTCCTTTATTATGTCATCTGCTGCAACTTTTTCACGTTCAATATCTTCTTCCACGGCTTGAATTAACTTTTCTGTGCTGTAAGAATAGCACACATTTGTGACTTTTAGAAGTCTCTTTCTACTATTTTTCCAACCCCACTGATGTAAAAAGTAGGAGAAGACACATTACAAAGTAGTACCTTTACCTCTAATAAGTCTCTAGTTTTTAATGACAGGGACTCTGGGCTAGATACCTCAATATCTCTATGAGACCAGAAATGATTGACTTTGCTGTTATGCATTGTCTCTGGTAGTTGTGTTCTGAAAGAAAGTTAAAGCTCAGTGCTTTTTTAAGAGGCAATAAAAATATAAGCAATGGTTGTCCCAAAGGATTCATTATTCAAGGGAGCACAACACTAGATTACGAGGGAAACTGAAATAGGATTGAGGCTTGGAAGTCACAAAACATTTGAGATACTAAGTAAAAAAAATCGAGGCATCAACACAAAAGAGAGCTACTGAAGTAAAAAGGTTTCTACTCATCTACATAATTGCGAATGGAGAATGAGAGGAAGGCAAATCCTTTTCCAGTTTCAAGCTATACTCTGGGTAGAATGAAGCCTGCAGAATGAGCACTATTAGGAGAAAAAATTACAGGACACAATGTTTGTGTATCATGATAATGTCTTTGTAAATATGCATATAAACATGGTTTCTGATCAGAACAAGTACCTTCCTTTTCTTCTTAGGGATTTCTTCCTGACTTACAGCCCATGTCCTTAAATGCTTGTAATTTTTATAAATACTGAACTTGATCTATAACACTCCATAGGTTGTTGGTTTTTTTTTTCTTTTCTTTGATGATTCTAAACCACAAGAACTTAACAAAGACTTAAGCAACTATTTAAGCACAGCTCTTTACCTCAGTATGCAAATCCTTCAAAAAATTCTTAATGTCCTGACAAATCACATTAAAAAAGTCCAAACTTTTATCCATCTCCAACATTTCTTTAATCGACAATAATCCACCTTGCTTGTAAATATCCAGTGGCATTTTAACTCAGTGCTTCCTATATGATCTGGAACTTGACACTTGAGCATACTACCATCAGGCTATCCTATTGGCTGCAGAACCAATTAAATTGAAGATGATTATACAAAATTACTCAACCTAGTCAATGTTTTGCTAAGATATTCCAGTTTCCTTATTTTTTTACATGGCTTGCTTATTCATTAGGTACAAAGGTTGAAAAAAAACAAAGTGCTGTTACATGATATATTTCTTGTCAGTGCAGTGAGAAGTCTGTGTGGGTATATGGTGCTCCAAGAAGCAACAGAAAGGTAAGACACTTGGCACATCTTTTTCAAAATGTCGGCAAAGGTTTTCTTTTAAAGCTTTTCTGCTAGACTGGAAACAAATATATCTTGACATACATTAAAAGTTCAGGAATTGCTACGAACCTTGTACTCACGAAGTTGTTAATTGTGCTTCAGTAAAAAGCTGGAGTACAGCCTGATTCACTTCTAAAAAGCAGAGTGCCTGATTATACAGACCTCATTGCCCCCCAGATCTGCAGTTTTCTTTACATATGTAACAAAAGCAACAGGAGTTACATTACCACTGAATGGTACAAGTTGCACAGAATCCTCCAAGGAAATCTTCTGAATAAAACATTTTGGAGTTGAAGTAACAAGGACATGTCAGGGTTCTATCTATGTATCTAGGTTCAGTTTCTTTCCAAAGTAACTCCCTTAAGCAGCAATTCTGGTTTTACTGAAAAGCTACACTGCAATTAAAATCATAGATCCTTCCTTGTTCTTCAGTTGCTTACAACTGTTCCCCCGTATAAATGCAGGAAACCAACTTTGTAAGAAAAACTCTAAGTTTTCAAAGATATATTAAAGAATGGGGACTGCATTTTGACTTGGACATATTTGCAGTGAATTTTTAGACAGAAAAATGATTTTTCCTGTTAATGGCATTCCGGTTACTCAGATAACGTTAACTCTTTCCTTGAACTTATAAAAAACATTTAAATTAGTTTTTATTGTTAACTTGATTGTTATTAACTTACAAACTGAGTAACTGTTAAAATAATATCCAATATTTTTTCCCCACTCTATTAATGACAGCATATATATATATATATATATTTTTAAATCTGATATGATAATGCTATTAATCGTATTTCTAGATGCCATGGTTAATGTCTGCTCTGTTTCTGAGCATCTTTGAAAAGGTATCTCTGAAGTCCAAGTGTGCCATTAAGTTTCAGCTTAAATGCAGTTGATACGGGGAGTTTTCAAAAACCCCCGCATGTTTTCCACTAGTAATACACAAACTGCCTCCAAAAAGTATTCAAGACACCAGTACAGCCTTTGACTACAACAGTTCCTAATACAGCAACATTCTACCACTGCTGTTACTAGTACCCCTCATCCCTGCCACTTACTGTGTCTTTTTGTGTTCGATGCAAACTTCCAATAAGAGCAAAAATACACAGTGGTTCAGAGTAGTATGCATTCTTCTTTTGAGGAAGTCAAAGAAGTGTACACAATGATTCAGGTAAGTGAACGAAGCTACTCCTCAGAGACACAAACCCACAAAAGCAATCAGATGTGACCAATTGGCCTGTGACTTCATCTACTCCCAACTTATCAAAGGCTTTGTGGCACTCTTTTTAAGGATTGATATATTTCTTTTTTCTTTTTATGGCTGCCTACATTTACTTCCTTATTTGTGCAACTGAGCTTCCTTAAGTAGATTGGACCCTGCAAAATTCAGTGAAAACTCTGCAAGAAGCACTTTAAGCAAATATCTCAATTCTTGTTTTTTGATCTTCTTTAATCTAGAAGATTGAAATGGAGGAAGGAGATACTGAGGTTTCACTCAGTCTACTACCTTTTCTCCATGAGACTCCATACACACAAAAGACTAAAACATCACAAAAGGGATAATCTATTCTTATCTATAATCTCTTCTTATTCTAAAATTCTACTTCAAATCTTGCATAAACGTGGATCACTTTAACTTGTAAAAGTCAAGATTTAACACTCCTTAGTAGATCTTGCAAGTTATGGCCAGGTAAAACAAGAAAATGGATACACATTTTCTGAGAGAAGTTAACACTGCAGAGAATATTTATCAAAAATATTCCCGACTCTCAAAAAATATGGAACAAATCTATACAAAAACTCCAGCACAAGAGAATAAAGCATGCTTCCTTAGCAACAACTATACCTTCATAAAACAAAAGGAGACTACTTATGTCATATATTATACTATGGATAATAAAGAGATTAGAAGATCTAATCATTAAAAATTCACAAAAAAAAACCCTATGAATTCATATAAGCATATATGAGCTATCTGTCCAAATAAACCAAATACAGCATTCTGCCTCAATCAGAGGAAACAAAAGAAATTGGGCATGAGGGCATGAAAGCCTGAATACTTTCTTTAGTCGATTCCTATTGCAGTCCTCCAGTACCCATAACTGCTTTAAAGGGATATTAATAAGTACACATCAGCCTATTCCATTTGTGGATCTGTTGTCTATTAACCTTCAGATCAAACCATTTTCTGTCTGCTGGTACTGCCCACTGGATTTTAGATCTGCCCCAATCCAGGGAAAGCTCAATGCATTACAGCTGATAACATGCTTTTACTCTTAATTTTACATTTTACAGTACCTTTGTAAATCAAAATGTACTGAGTTACTTATTCATATGTTAAACTACTACTACACTGATATCTTCACCAAGCGGGTGGTGAGGTGCTGGCACAGGCTGCCCAGAGAGGTTGTGGATGTCCCATCCGTGGAGGTGTTCAGGGTCAGGTTAGATGAGGCCTTGGGCAACCTGATCCAGGACTCAATTTAGCAGTTGGCAACCCTGCCTTTGGCAGGGGATTGGAACCCAATGATCCTGGATTCCAACCCAAGCCACTGCATGATTCCATGATTCTGATCTCAATATTGAAAAGTGTTGTTTTTTACCAGACTCTGAAGATGAAAATGTCCTGGCTCATAATCTGGGCTGGAATGCTGCTTTGGAATCAAGTTACTGCTGACTGCAGCATTACTTCTCAAACTGTAAGTTATGTGTAAGTCATCCAAGTTTGCTGTGAAATAGGAATTAGCTCCTGGAAATCATATTAAGTGGTGGAGCAACACTAAAACATGTATATATTGGTCAAATCTCTCTCTGCCACTTTGGGACAGGCCTAAATCACAACAGGACAAGACCAATGACTGCTCAAGTGTAAGCAAGATTGTGCCAAAACTTGCCTAAGTCAGGATCAAATGTGTGTAAGATATTTGAAAGTACTCCTTCTAATATTCTTTAAGATATTATAAGATATTATTTCAAACACTATTTTTCCAAAATATTTGAAAAAAGAACTCCCAAAGGATATACACAGTACAGAACAGACCCTTAAACTAATTTGTTTTTAATAAAGCAAACTAGATACAGTCTGGTCTCAGCAGTAACAATTTGAACGTAGACTAGAAGGAGAAACAACACAATCTCTTCCTAGTAATCAGAATCTCATTTAAATCCAGTGCAAGTACCCTGCCAACAAAGCTGCAGTAATGCATTAGTAACTGCAGTAAGCTGCAGCGATGTGTTAGGAAATCTACTTTTGTTCAGAGGAGAAAAATGTTTCAAGGTATCAACATTCTCAAACCTGAAAAGAGTACAGCAATGCTAAGCTTCAGCAGCGAAAAATCAAAATTAACTTAAATGCTATACATATAATAAAATTATGTGCTAAAGATGGTTGAAAGCCTGTTCCAAAGATGTCTTCAGTAGTAAGCATCGCTGTTCTAAAATAAAATGATACATTAGAAAAAGGTAATTTTAGTTAATTCTTAGACTTGAATCCACTTTCTCTGTGTCGCCTTTGCTTGGTGGTTTCGTGACAATGTGGGAAAGGAATCCTTTTCTACACTGTCAGCCCTCACATCAGAATTTCAAAATAGCCCTATGAACTCCAAAATGGTATGCCAGATCAGTTCTATTTAGAACAATAACCACATAAGCCTTGCAACTCTATCAAAATTTAAGAACTAAGTGTCCTGACCATCAGATCCTTACACACTAACACAGCTCATTTCCCTGTATCATTAATCTACAAGAACGTTATGGAAACATTAACAAAACAGCATGTAGACCAGTAGAACTTTTCTTGCAAATGGCAGCCATTAAAAAGTATTCTTCTATTCCCATTAACAGTTATCACTGGAACATCTTCACTGGACATCTCTATTGTATTTTAATTGTTGATACTATCTTTTTTCAACAGGTCATTTGTGATGAGTCTGGAAAGAACCTCTCTAGCATCCCCACTGATTTGTTGCAAAATGTTACTGAACTAAATCTCAAAAATAATAAAATTACTTTAAAACACGACAAAAACATTCTTATAAGGCTTGCTAACCTCACTAAGCTTCATCTGAATGAAAACATGATTACTGTACTGCATAATAACAGCTTCTACAATTTGACAAAACTTGTAATTCTGGATATCAGCAACAATTATATTAATACAGTTCATCAAGCAGCATTTGCAGGATTATATCAACTGAGAGTGCTGAATCTTTCCTATAACAGGATTACTCAATTAGATTCAGATGTATTTTCTTCTCTAAAAAATCTAAGAGTTTTGAATCTGCAGAATAACCTTTTGGAATCTTTTCATATAAAACCATCTTTTAAATTGACTACAATTACCTTAGATGGAAACCCATGGAACTGCTCCTGCAGCCTCCTTGATTTACAAATGTGGCTAACTGCTTCTAAAGTCACAATGGGTAAGTTCTCATAAGAGCAGCATTTCACACCTGTTTGCCTCAAACAGTCTTACCTTAGTTTTTTCCTGATCTTAATAAAATTCACCATCAACTTCTCTGTGTTTTAGTTATCACTGATTTTTTAAGATCTTAATGCCAGTTAGCTAACAGTATTTACAAATGATCCCTATTGCTCCTATTCACAGAAAATGAAAACAACACTACGTGTACATTCCCAAACATGAAGCAAAAAGTCTCTATCAAGACTGCAACTATTAAACTAGTTGACTGCGAAGCTGAAAAACTTTCTGAAGAAACCACTATGCCTTCCACCTATGCCATTAAGCATCGAAGCACAGTCTTTCTAACAGCTCTGACTTCAAACATCACTGGAAACAATGGAACACATGCAGGTAATACACTGTTGTTTCTCTTCACTGCTTGCAATCTGTTTTATTTGCTGTTTCATAATTCATACATTTTAGATTCCTACTACAGTTATTCTTTCATCAAAGCATTAGAACAAGTGAATTTTCAGGTTTTATTGTAACTCAGTTATGCCCTTATCATCTTTTATGTGTTCTCAATCTAACTATTAAGAAATTCATACTAGAGTTCTTTCAGATATTACGCATAAAGATAACTTTTTTTTTTTCTTCTGTCTGTTTGAAAAGAACTTCCAGTTCTCGGCAAAAGCTGGACCTTCCTCGTGGGAGTGCTAGGGTTTGTCCTAAGCACTACACTCCTGATTTTCACTGCCATAAAATGCCCAACATGGTATCAGTATTTGATGAGCTACAGACACCGTCGTCTGGAAGAAAACGACCCTGAGATGTTTGAACAGGAGTTCTCAGCAGACATGAGTTCCTTTCCTGCAGTATCAGACATAGACAATGAGGATCCCATAGTAATATTTGACAAAACTAACACATTTGAACCTGAGGAAGATGGATTTATTGAGGACAAATACATAGATACTTATGTAACTGAGCAGTGCTAATATCTTACGCAGTGGACAATGAACTGACTTTTCAATCTATTCAGCCTTCCACATTACACTATTTAAATACAGTACAAAGTGAACCTAAGCAGCCTGGCATCTCAAAAAATTTGTAACAATGTACTGCTGCACGAGTCATAAAGGTTAAAAATTTGGTCATGTTCACATGTTAGTGCCACAACAAATATTTTGAAAAATGAAAGAATACTGATCATCCATGTTTTAGAAAAAACACTACAAATTATGGGAGGAAAAGAGCTTACTGTACACTGCCTAAAATGACAAAGTCCTTAAAAAGCAGGTTGTGAGCCTGATATAATTACTGACACTGTAAAGATGAAGAAGTCAGAGACAAAAAACTCCTTTTTTAAACATCTGAAATAGAACACAGTCAGACTGGGGACTGAACCCAAATCAACGGCATCATAGCTCAGTGGTTTAACAGGCAAAACAAATGTCTACAAATATTTACGCTGAATCAGTAGGCCAACTTAAATGTGCCTACATACAGTAAAATGATAACCAGCACTACTTATTTGACGCCTTTGTGCCTTAGTTCTTGATCAAACCAAGTCTCTGCACACTTTGTTAACACTTAGACTGTACTTAGAGATAAATCAGACATATTTATGAGCTGTTGAAAACCACAATAATAGTGCAAAACGAGTTATTAAATGCCAAATTGCTATTTTAAAACTCAACCTTTCAGCCTATCACCACACATACTGTTCTCAGGACTTACAAATTCCTACTGCAAACAGCTCACTTCCTTTACATAAATCCTTACTTATTTATATATGCATACTTACTCCTTTATATACATCCTACCAGGCAGGAATTGCTTTCTAGTCTCCACTTATGCTTACTTTTTCCCCTCTGCTACTACAATACAACATCCTCAATCTGCCATGAGTAGGTTTCCACAAACCAGGAGACTTCTATGCCACCCATCTTTTTCTGGATGAAAGGTAAGTTACTATCACAGCAGATACTCAGAAGAATTTAAAAACAGAAACTCCAGCTTTGACTTGATACTGGTATATGATCTGAAAAGTGTTTGGATATCATTTGTTTCACAGATTAGACTGCTGACAAATTCCTGAATTCAGTAGCTTCTCCATTGTTCTCAGGTAAAGAGTTGGCAGTATTTGACAGGCATATACTTTGTGTACTTACGCTTGTTTTTCTGTGAAAATTTTATCCACACTTTGAGCATCTCGGTCATTCTGAACTTTTAACTAGAAAAAAAAGAAAAAATATATATTTGAATGTAATATATAAGAAGAAAACATATTGTATGTACAAGTTCAAGGTTTTCTGTAATGGAGAAAGAAGCTGCTCAGAATGCAACAGAGAAAGGAAGAGCAAAGGCCTGCTGCTCTTGTTCTCATGCTGGCCTGAAGAAACAGTTTCTGAAATTCCAGTCTTCCACTGCACCTCTGTGTTTGAAAAACAAGTGCAATCAAGGCTGTAGCAAACCAATTTGCAAACTATTACTATGGCATTCATTAGTAAAATAGTGTTTAAGCCCATAGATAGAATGCAAATCTAACAGAGCACTCTTCCCTTTGTGTCACAGACAATGAGACTTTATTTTTAAATGAAACGTGGAAAAAAAAAAAAAAATTGGCCAAGAAACACAGGTGGTTTTTCAAGCTACCAAAATAACAGAAAAAGTAATCTCAAGAAATGGAAAATGCCTAATGCTTTTAAGGCACTTGTATAAATTGTCTCACTATCTTGGAAAATTAAGAAAATTAAAAAGAACAAAGCTGATTGATTCTGTCATTGGCCACATCACAGACTTGACTGGAGTTATTTAAAAGACAGAAAACAGAAGAGAAGTAAAATTTCTAGAGCATTAGGAAGCTTCAAGTTGCAGGGCAGACAACTGAATTTGCCTTTCATCAGGCATAGTGTTCTATGCTTTTTGGTCGGTAACACTCGCAATTTCACTTGGGAACACAGCCTTCTCAAATTTAAGACACATTCACTATCATCACAGAAGGACTATCATCTGTCCATACTTTGGACAGTTGTCTCACTGCACACACATGATGTTGCCAAGATTTCGGTCCAATTTAAACTGGAGAAGAAAGTATACAATGTAAATTAGTACCATGCTTTTCTATATATGTAATGTGTTCAAAGCACAGATATCTAATATATACCATTTCATTGATTAAATACAGCAAATATCCTAATCCTTACCAAATTGTATTCACGAATCACTTCTGCTATGTCTGCATTGGTGTTAAGTAGATCCACAACCTGAAAATAGACAGAATTCCAACTTGTAAGATTCCTCATTTATTAAAAAGAAAAAGACAACAATAATTACACGCACACACAAAAAAAATATTCAGAAAAATCATAAAGCATTTGTGAAAATACAGTATTTAACTATTATTGCAAACAGAAAAACATTTGAATTTTAAATCTGAACAGATTACATGCAGTTCATAGAAGTAATTATTTAATATGGCTGTACAAACTCAAATATTATACAGCACACATTTCTTAACTGCATATGCAACAGCTTATCCTAACACACACTAAAACTTCTTGTTTTGTTCTCTTTAGCTTTTACTTTTTGCTCTTCTGGTAACTGAATAAACTCATCATTATTAACCTCTACACTTTTAAGGAGAAACAGCATTGAAAAAAGAAGTTGAAGCAAAGAAAAATCAGTAGCAAACAAAGGAAAGAAGGGCTAACTGTGTTTTCAGTGTCAAAAGCTGAATGTAGCATACCATGTTGTAGTCTTCTAGCTGACCTTGCCACTCTTTGATTTCACCAGCTAAAGCCTCTGCCCTGAATACAAAACAAGAAGCCAAACTTAAAACAGGAAGTGTTACATAATAAAAATGAAATAATAAAAAGAAAGATTAATTTAATGGTTCTTTGAAGCCTGCACAGTAGCCTGGTGACTGAGAAAGTTAACTTCACATTAGTTACCACAGAGCTCACCTTCTCTCATATGACAAATAAGCAGATTTCTCTTGTTTGTACATTTTTATTTCTTCCTGCAGCTTGTTAATTTCTGATGTGAGTTCACTGGTTTTGCTTCTGCAAAAAATAAAATTAAATTACATTTAAATACACAATTAAAACAGTGAAAAACAAGATTTTACTCCATGTGTCGCGGAAAAACTATCTTTCTCACACAGTACCATGTCTCCAATGAACTATTTCTAAGAAAAGCTAGATAAATAAAGAAAAATTAAAGCAGCTCTGCCAGATAAAGTCATAAGCAAATATTAGAAAACCTGGCTATGAAATTTAATGCTTTCATTATTTTTTTGTTCTGGTTGAAACAGTCATGAATGTTTCTGAAATGCACCAAAAAAATCATAGCATCCTTTCACAGAATATGGATATTATCCATATGAAAAAAACCAACACTGCCTTTCAGGGCTGATCATGCAATCCTGTAATATAATCTGCTGACAAAGCAGCATGTGTTTTTATCAGTGCCACCTAAAAGTACAAGCTAGAAGTATACACTAAAATGTGTGATTCTACCTCTTACAACTGAAGCTAACTGAAGACCCATTAAATTACATTAAATGACATAGGTGGAAGCTCAAAAATCACTGATGCTTCTGTAACAAATGCTGTGGGAAATAAATGAACTTAGCTAGCCTACAAACAAAATGTCGAAGAAATGTTCTACTTGGATGCAAGCATAACTTTCCTCTCCTGCTACAAACTACCAGCAAAATGACTTTCATGTCTCAGACAGGACAGATTTTATTATCAGTTAACACCAGTTATCCCACACTACTGTTAAGCATAATGGATGGGAAAAGAGGGAACAGAGCTTTACACCCTTTGCACTTTGAGTTTAAGGCATACCTCAGCAGTCCAAGATAATAAGTTCTATCCATTATCTGTCTCTGAGGACCTGGCAAAGGAGAATAAAATGACATTTCACTATACAATAACTCATTCTGATTTAATAATTTGCAGATTTTACACACAGAGAACTGTCATCTTCTCAGTGTTCTTGAATAGATTTTGCTTCACTGAAACAAATGAAAGCAGAAATTCCTTTCAGAATGTTGTGTAGATACAAAATACTTTTTCAGCTACGTTAAACACTTTATTTACAAAGGTACTTTGTAAATCTTACTCTGCATCCCTGGAAGAAGATACAATTTATCCTATTGTTCCTTTTAAATTATATTTAAATAGATTCAAAAGTCCTAAGCAAGCTCAGGCATTGAAAAGCCTTTGTCTACACTGACAGCCAAAATCAAAGGACAGGGTGTGCTTTAATTTTCCTCTCCTTCTCCTCCCTCCTTGTAGTCATATCAATTCACAATTTTTCACAGGTGTGTACACCTATGAAATATTTTCCTTTAAGTGCTCCCTTAAAATTTTTTCAGACGCCTTGATACCTATTTTCTACAGAAAAAAATACCTTTCATTCCAGTTTTCATTCCACTTAGTCCCTGCTGTGTGACTGGGCGGTCTGCCACTTTAATGTGAGGTGACAAGATTCCACTTGCAGTTGAAGAACCAGCACGAGAACCAGGTCTTGATGTACTGGGAGGCATCTAGAAAAACAAAACAAAATCCCACCAAAAAAACCCAACTCTTAGTTATGAATTTTTTATCTTCATGCAATCACCAAAGCAATTACAAACTTAAGAGTTAATCTCTAAAATCTTCATATAAGAACCTTTCAGTGTCTATACCTCTTCAGCTAAACAGAGCTTCAGTCAAACATCTGCTGCAGAAAGGTCAGAGATTGCTTTTGAGGAGTTAATCACTGTGGTTTGTGAATGACACTGATACTATCCTGATTTCCCAGATGAACTCATGATGCAAGACCTCACTGACCACTTTCCATCAAAATTACAAAGAAAAACTCTTTACTGAATGAAAACCTTTCAATTCTTCCTGAGAAAATATCACAGAATCATACAATCATAAAACATCCTGATGATCACCAAGTCCCAACTCCCGACTCTGCACAGCACCACCCAAAAATCAGACCACATGTCTGTGAGCACTGTCCAGAATCATCCTGAACTCTGTCAGCTTGGTGCCTTGACCACTGTCTTGGGGAAGCTGTTCCAGTACCTGGCATCCTCCTGATATCCAAACAGACCTTTCCTTGACACAGCTCTGAGCCATTCCCTCAAGTCCTGTTGCTGGCACCAGAAAGCAGCTTCCTATGAAGAGCCGTAAGCTGCCATGAGGCCTCCCCTCAGGCTCCTCTGCCCCGAGTTTAACAAATCGAGGAGCCACAGCCTCTCCTCACACCTCTAGTCCTCTAAACCCAACATCATCTTTGCAGTTTCTGGACACTCTCTAAAACTTTCACATCCTTTATGTACTGCGGCACCAAAACTTGACACAGTACTCAAGGTGAGTGCAGGCACTGAAGACACTAGTGTAGGATAGAGTGGGACAGTTCCTACCATCACCCGAATGGCAGTCTCTGGATACAGTTGGCCTTCCTGGCTTCCTGGGCACAGTGCTGACTTGTGTACAGCCTGCTATGATCAGGACCCCATATGTTCTTCAGACACTTTCCAGTGTCTCATCCCCTCCATCCGTATATACACATACAGTCTTTATAGCTAGGGTTGCATCTTCCCAGGTACAGAAACTGGCACTTGCTCTTATTAAACTTCACGCAGTTGGTGATACCCTTATTTGTCTAAATTTCTCTGCAAGGCCTCTCTGTCCTTGACAGAGTCAACAGCTCCTCCCAAGTTAGTATCACCAGCAAACTTGCTCCAAACACCTTCTAGTCCTACATCTAATCCATTTATGAAGACGTTAAAGCGAACTCACCCTAAAATGGAGGCTGGGGATCCCCACTACTGACCAGGCACCAGATTGATGCAACCCCATTTACTATAACCATTCTACAGTATTATGCTTTTCGTTTATCCCTCCTGAAAAATTACGAAAGTCTGAGTAACAAGTAATGATACCCCAGTTAACTTCATTTTTTTTTTTCTTTTCACATACCCCTGTTCCTATCCTGGCTGCTGATGGAACCCTTGCTGCAGAGGATGGCCTTGCTGGCAGCCCTACTCCTGCTCTCGAAGGAGGACGGCCTATGGGAGTTCTGTGGCCGCTCGCCATGCCTGTTTCCTTGTGAACTTCTCCCTGGAAAGAAGGATAAGCAACAGTCTTTTCACAACGGCCACAGAACAACTCGCTTAAATTTCATTCATCTTTTTTTACATTTCCTCCGAATCCCCCAAAGGAGCTGCCCTTTCAGAAGCGGGGCACAAAGCAAGACCGTGCTCAGAGCGGACCGAGTGGGCACAGACCTGTTCCCACGCTGCGGAAGCCCCCTCCCCTCCTCCCCGCGCAGCTACGACGCCTCCTCAGGCCACGGCGGCGGTATCTCAGCAACGCCTCGGCTGCGGCGCTCCGTTATCGCGATACCTACAAACCTCATTCCCAACACCCGCTGTCAGCAGGGACTACATGTCCCAGAGTGCATCGCGGCGGCGGCACGACTGCTGCTCTCTCTCTCTGCGGCGCGGAACCTGCTGGGACTTGTAGTTCAGCTCCTCCCGCCGGCGTGTCTGGCGGCATTTCTTCCGGCGCGGTGCAAGGCAGCTTCCGGCAGTAGAGGCGGCGGCGGTTGGGACGGGTGCCGTGTCAGAACGGTCCCACCTTTCGTTATGGCGGGCGACGGCGGCGCCTACCGGCTTCGCTGCTCCCTGCTGGGCCACGAACAAGACGTGCGGGGTATAACGCGAGGTTTCTTCCCCGAGGGCGGCTTCGTGTCCGTATCTCGGGACCGGACTGCCCGGCTCTGGACGCCCGACGGGTGAGTGCTGGAGCGCTCCGCGGCCTGGCGGCCCTTGGCTGGACCGAGGGGTACAGCGGGCGCGCACGGCTGGCTGAAGGATCGCTATGGGGAGAGGCGGCACTGCGGGCTGCTGCTGTTGTTGTTCTCAGGGTTATATCGGTGGTGGCTTCTGCGAACGTGGGAGGCTTTATCCGGCTGATGTTCAAGCTGCTTTCTCCCCTCAGTCAGTGTAGAAGTAATCTTAGAAACGTCTCGGTTTTAACAGCGAAGCAGTGTACTTTGAATGTTTTTGAGGGATCTTTGTTTATTCTCCTTGGGCAGACAACACTGTGAGGCTGTCTTGAATGCTGTTCCTGGTTTCTGGCCTCCTCATTTCAAGGAAGGTGGAATCTTCTGGAGGGAGTCCAGCAAAGAGCCACTGGGATGATTTGGGGCCTGGAGGAAAGCCCTTCCTCTTATAGGGAAAGGCTGAGAAACCTTCGACTGCATGGCCTGGAGATTAGGGTGGATCTCATCCCTGTTTGTAAATATCTAAAGTGCAGGAATTGAATGGGTGGGGCCGGGTTCTTTTGGAGATGCCAAGCAGCAGGACAAGGGATAACAGGCGCAAACTGGAACACAGCAAATTCTATGCAAATGTGAGGAAAAAGCTCTTTACTTTGAGGAGGACTGAGCAATGGAGCAAACTGCCCAGAGAGGTTGTGAAGTCTGCTTTGTCTGGAGTTGAAGTCGGGACCCATCTGGGTACTTTCCTGGGCAACCTAGCATAGGGAGCTTCCTTTACTGGTGAGGTTGGACTGGATGATCTACAGAAGTCCCTTTCCAGCCCCTACTAATATTGTGATTCTGCGTTGCTGCAAGGTATTTTCCTCAGGGAATAGGTCCTGCAAAGCAGTGTGAGATGATGATGAAGGTGCTGGAGGCAGCAATGAGACCTGCTCAGCTGCTTCTACTTTCAGTTCTGAGAGTACTATGTTCTGAAGTTATTTTCCAGTGGCTTTCTGTGAAGCAGAGGTAGTTGACAGATTTGTGTCAGTGCTCACGTGTGTTTCAGTTGGTGTCTGTAGCCCTGCAGTTGAGATGAAGGACATCTAATTGCACTAAGTGTGGTTTGTTGGGTCTCTTATCATTTCAAGAAGAAATTCCAAAATTGCGTAGAAATTTATTGCATGAAAGGAAGTTTCATTCTGACCCCTGATGTCAGAAGGTTGCTAGAAGGAGGTAAGGGATGATTTACTCAGTAGCATTCTTTTTCTTTTGAGGTTGTGTTATAATGAAAAATCAAGGGTACTGGTTGAATTGGATGTAATGCTTATATGTTCCAATGAACAGATTTTTCAGTCAGCAAGCTTTCTTCATTTAGTTAGCCTTTTATTTTGGGTTATACTGGAGTAGATAATTGAGATTTTACACAGGAGACTGTTTCACGAAGGCAAACTGCAACTAATTCTGATTAAATTCTTAAATTCCTTCCAGTACCTAAAAGGGAAAGGCTGGAGTGAGTGACTATTCAGCAGGAAATGTATTGGTAGGGCAGGGAGTAGTAGCTTTTAACTAAAAGAAAAAATATGTGGCTTTAAATGTTGCTTTCTGGGTCGGGATGCTGGAGTATAGTTTTCCTCAAAGTTTTTCATCCACAGTAAGCACACTGCAAAGGTTGTTAGTAAGTCTAGAGCTGTTGTAACTCAGCACCTCAGGTAAGTGCTATTTCTATTTTGACACTGGACTGATTATCGTATATGTTTAGTCTTAACAGGGGATTTACTGAAATGCACTGTATGCGTGGCCACTCAAATTTTGTATCTTGTGTGTGCATCATACCTCCAAGTGACCTCTATCCTCGTGGGCTGATTGCAACTGGTGGCAATGATCATAATATTTGCATTTTCACAGTAGACAACACAGCTCCTCTTTACGTCCTTAAGAGTCATAAGAATACAGGTATGTACTTTTTTTTTTTTTTTTTTGAGTTTGTTACTCAACAAGAAGTTAATGTGATTTATTAGGAAATTGAGTTGAAGTTGTAAAACTCAATTTTGATTTCTTTGATATTTACTATGTGAGCTGTTTGATTACGGCCTCTACAAGCAGCATTCTGTAATCTCAATTCACGTAAAGGCAGTTTGATGTAAGGACTTACAAAATTTATGCTGATTGATATTTGAACACTTGATCACGGGGCAATTTACAGAATGTATCCTTTTTATTAAGTTACATTTTTTTATGAAGCAGTTAATTTAATCCTCTGTGTATTGTGTTAAGCTTAGTTTTGGTGTCTGAGTTCATAGAAGTACAATGAAGCTTCCTGGGATAAACAAACTTGCAGTGCTCATTTTATTTCCTAAGGGAACTGCAGTATTTACTGGTGCTTTAAAAATCTGCTGAATTCTAAAATGTCACTGCAGAAATTTCACCTCCGTAGATAAATCAGTGCAACATGTGACATAAAAACAATATTATATACACTTTTTAAGCCATGAAATGAAAGATTCAGCAATCCTTATGTTGGAATGCAAAGGGTTTTTTTTTCTTGTTTTTTGTTTGTTTGCTTTCATGTTGTGATGTACTATTTCATTATGGAATTCCAGAAGTAAACATTGCAAATCTTGGATGTTCAGGATCTCTTAAGGTCTCTAAGGATTCTGGAGATCAGTTTGAAAACAACCTCAACTGCTACACAACACCAAAAATTTATATATTTACATTATAAACGACTTGACTTGCCATGATAAAGAAATTAAATAATGTCATTGTGTAGGAAGGTGTGGAATGCCTTACATATTTCATGTGAAATCTGGGCTCGATGAGTAGATAAAAGAACAGTATATTCCCTTTGTGTATATAAAAAGACATGCTGTTATACGAAGCAAGTTGGATTTCCCTACAGAAAGTACTTTTTATAGCAATTTTTATAGTAATGCAAAACATAATTTTTTCTTTTTAAATGTAAAGTCATATTAATTATGACTTTAAATCTGTTTCAGAAGTGGGGAAAAACTGAGACGTGACTAACAATAGACGTGAGCAGAATACTATCTAGTTCTGACTGCTGTGTGAAACATAAGGCCCTACTTTCTTTAATCTATTCTCAGATGGATAACATATTCTAACTTAGCTCTTTTTGTATACTTTGAGTGACCCTTATTGCTGCTGTGCCTCTTGAGTTTTATAGCTGTGCATTACTGGAGCATTTGCAGTTTATATTCTTGTTAAATAACTTATTTTATGTCAGTATAATTTCTTGGTGGTAGTATTTTGTCTCCCAAGAAGATGAGCTAAGTATTTTTGGTATGAAAACTTGTTCTGTGAGAATGTAAGCTAATAATGTTGGTGAAATCTTGTTTCTCTCTGTAATTGTAAAACTAAATTTTTGCATTAATTCTGTTTCTTGACTAATTATCTGTGCTGTTGGTGAACATATTCTGACTTGAGATCAAATACTAAACTTAAAATGTAGATATATAAATGACAAAAAGGAGTGAACATCTAAAATGAGATTTGTAAGCAGTTCCTTTCTAGGTGGCTATCAACTCCATTTCTGCTTAATTTTTCTCCAAACTCCTCAGCAATAGCTATGCTGCTAATGCCAAATTTATCTCCTTAAATAATTTAAAAGTACTGGCATAAGATTTGTGGCAATACAGGTAACGCTGTTGTTAATCTGAAAATACATTTCAGTTTGCAGCCTTTCTTCTGGGAAATTTGGCACGCTATTAAGTGGATCATGGGATACAACTGCCAAAGTCTGGTTGAATGACAGATGTATGATGACATTACAGGTATGAAGTTACTCTGCATGAATATAAAATAGGTACTGAATTTTACTTTAACAAGTTTAACAGTGTTGTGGGGTTGTTTTTGTTTTTTCAGGGTCACACAGCTGCAATATGGGCAGTAAAAATACTGCCTGAACAGGGATTAATGTTGACGGGTTCAGCTGACAAAACTATTAAACTGTGGAAGGCTGGCAGATGTGAAAGAACTTTTACTGGTAAATATTGCTGCAGGTGGTAATTTAATCAAGGTCATACGCTTTATTAAAAACAGGGAAAATATAATCAGAAACCGCTAAGACTTCTGTAAATTAAACGATTTTTAGGCAGGATTTTAACAATCTCTTGAGTTGTATACTCAGAAATCCCATTACTTTTAAAAGACTCAAATTTCTTTCAGTGCTTCTATAATGAAAATTGGTTGCCAGGATACAGATGTGAGTTAAATAGAAATAGTGTACTGCTGGTAATTGAAAAAGATTTCTTTCTTCTACACAGGACATGAAGATTGTGTAAGAGGTTTAGCTATCCTCAGTGAAATGGAATTCCTTTCGTGCTCTAATGATGCTAGTGTTCGAAGATGGCATATCTCTGGCGAGTGTCTGCATGTATATTATGGACATACAAACTATATATACAGCGTATCTGCCTTCCCTCACTGTGAAGGTAAGTTTATCTTTTGTGACTATTAGCCAGCACAATTCCAAAATGAAATGGCAAAGTAGGCAGTCTGTAGCTTTATGAAACTGCCATAACCGAAAAACTCAGTACTGAATTTGTTTGTACATTTTTCAATTTGTTTTGTGTTTTTTTTTTTTTTTTTTTTTTTTTTTTTAAACTCCAAACCATGTCTTCTGCGGAATTGATCTGATAGCAAATAAGATGAAAGTTCATAGGCAGGAAACTTTGATAAAGCGATACACAAAATTACCATCCAAATAGCAGTACTGAAATACAAATGGCCGTGGAGTACTTAAATAGTATGCATGGCTTAGCAGTTTGAGGTTACATACATTTCAGTGAATAAGGAATTAATAGAAATGTCAGGAAAGGGTTGTGGTCCATGGCTCAATGTCAAGGAAGAGGCTGGGAGTGAGTGGTGAGTGGTCCATCTTGGAACCAGTACTCTTCAATTTCTCTGTCAGTGACACAGATGATGGGATCGACTGCACCCTCAGCAAGTTTACTGATGATAGCGAGCTGAATGTTCCAGTTGACATAGCAGAAGGAGCAGATACTGCCAGAGGGACCTTGATAAACTCACGTGAAACTAATGAGATTCACATAAGCAGACTGCAAGGTTTTGCACTCAATAATCTTAGCTATGTATACGAGATGGGAGAAGAATTTCTTGAGTGGTTTTGCTGAGAAGGACTTAAGTGTTCTGGTGGACAAAAAAACAAGAGCTAGCAGTGTGCAGGCCAACAGTATCCTAGGCTGCATCAGAAGAGGGGTGGCCAGCAGGGCAGGATGGAGATTGTCACGCTGTAGTCTGACCTATGTGGCCCTATTTGAAGTGTTGCACCCAGGTCTGGTATCCCCAACACAGGAAAGATGTTGAGCTTGTGGAGAGGGTCCAGAGGAGGGCCATGAAGATGACCCAAGTGCCAGAGCACCTCTCCTGTGAAGACAAGCTGTCAGAGCTGTGCTTGTTCAAGCTGGAGAAGAGAAGGCTGTGGGGAGACCTCATTGAGGCCTGCCAGTATTTAAACAGAGCTTATAAATGGGAGGAAAACAAACTTTTTACATGAGTGGTTAGTGATAGGACAAGGGGGAATGGTTTTAAACTAAAGGAGGGAGATTTAGATTTTCACTGAGAGGATGGTGAGGTGCTGGCACAGGCTACACAGAGAGGTTCTGGATACCTCATTCCTGTAGCTGTTCAAGGCCAGGTTGGATGGGGCCCTGAGCAATCTGATCTGGTACTTGATGTAATGGTTGGCACCCGTGCAGCAAGTGGTTTTGAACTTGATCCTCAATGTTCTCCAATCAAGCCATTCTGTGATTTCAAAGTATCTTAGAAATAGTTTAGATCAACGTTATTATGCATGCAGTGCCTGCATGTTTTAAGATTGAGAAGTTTGGAAATTCAGAACTAACTATTGCAGACAGTTGAAAAATAAATTCAGTCAATGAACTTTGTTTGCTGTATGAAGTATTTGTTCATCAGATAAAGTGGCTGTGTATCTCAAATCTCTTCTGCACCAAAACTCCTCATAAGAGGACATGCCTGAAGTTAGATTTTGGTTTTTGAGCAGGCTTTATGCATGTTTACTGAAATAGCAGCCTGACCTTGAAAAAATCTGATAGTTATAACAACAGTCATGCTCTGGAAACTCTAAAACAAAGCAGTTATAATTTCAAGTTCTTTGTTTAAACTCTTGGAAGGAGAAAGCAATCTTGAGTTGCAAACAACTGTTTTTTCCCTGTCTGGCTGCTCAGCCTGCAAGTTATTCTCTTTTTTTTTTGACCAGACAACTATGTAGTGACTTTTGATGTTTTAATTCTTAGATAACGAGTTGTAGAGAGGCACCTACTAACATAGTATGCTGAAAATCAGCTTTAAAAGCTTTTGTGTTTTTTCTTTTCAGATTTTGTGACTACTGGTGAAGATAGATCTCTTAGAATCTGGAAGCAAGGGGAATGCATTCAAACAATCAGGCTCCCAGCTCAGTCTGTGTGGTGCTGCTGTGTGTTAGACAATGATGACATTGTAGTTGGTGCAAGGTATCCACGTCTTATTCTCAGTGTATTTCCAGACTTAGATCTGAAAAACCCCAGGTGAAATGGTGTGCATTCCTCTGATTATCATTTCCCACTGTATTTAAAAATACAGCTGTGAAGATGCATGTGGAAATTAAATTTGTGTGCTGTGTTCCAGCCAAAAGGTTGATATGATATAATGGTTGATATTTTGCATTGATATGCAAAATGCAGAGGTAAAAAGAATTCTTTGGGAATGTGGTAATACTGAGACTATACTGTGTGAATAGCACATTTGATAGGCATATCCTACCTTGGCTTGTATTGTGGAGTTTCAAGGTAACTTTTGTAAGTCCTGTAGACCTTTTTTAGAATAAGAGCAAACTAATTAAAAAAAAAAAAAAAAAAAAAAGGGTGGGGTGGGGTTGGGAGGGCAGGGGAAGAATTGCTGGAAATAATTGTGGTTTATCATGATGTAGAAGTCACTATCAGAATATATGTAGTTTTGATATTTAACATACTATTTTTCTTTGCATGTTTTCTCTTCATTCAGTGATGGAATCATAAGGGTATTTACAAAGTCTTTGGAAAGAACAGCAAGTGCTGAAGAGATACAGGCCTTCGAGAATGAGCTTTCCCAAACATCCATTGACCCTAAAACTGGTGATTTAGGAGATATTAATGCTGATGATCTTCCTGGAAGAGAACACCTTAAGGATCCTGGTAAGTTATGTACAATTCTGTTATGTTAGAGATGCCTCCAGATCTTGATTCTGATATACTGAAACTTTCCATCCATTCCAAATAAAGGTTTGAATCAACTTTCAGTAGAATCGCTAAAGAAGAAAGCTTGATTCTGTTCTGCTTTCCTTGCACTGATTCTTTTGTTGGCAAGACTGAAGCTGTAAATATTTCTCTGTGTGTGTATTTTTTGTATACTAAAAAGGTGAAAAATAAATATTCTGCAAAATAATTCAGAAAAAGCTGACTTTCAGTATGCTGCAGTGTGTTGAAGATGTTCTGGATCTACTATGCTAGCTATAGCAAAAATAAAAGAGACAGCCATATAACTTTCAAAGGGATTACTAAGTTTCCCTCCCCTCCAGCCCCCCCAAGAACAAATTAAAAATAAAGAAGATTACGTTCTAGCTCTCAGCTTGAAAAACAGTTTTGCTCAATCAACTGGAGTGTACACGTTCCAAGTGCTCGGGAGGTTGCTGAGGAAAGTAGAGGGAGAAGTGGTAGTTAAGATTACTCTTAAATATGCAAATACTTTTTCCCAGGTGGATGAGTCAGTGACTTAAGCTGTCAGTTCTAACCAGCAAGTTGTATAAGTCTTAGAATCATATAAAGCTTCCTATCATTTTAAACCATGAGAGAATATCACCTTTCTTAATTGTGACCTCCCTGGGAAAATGGTGAACTTTTGAAATACTTAAGGACTGCTTATGCAACTGTCTGGTGGCATATAACATTTCTATAACTGTAAATTGCTATTGTCCAGGTATTCTGCTATTTTTGTTGCAACACTTACTATCTAGTTTTCTGTGTTGCGACTTCAAATCTTGGACTAGTTCTTCATCTTTGTAATTGAGTTCTGTGTTAGACTTTCTCTTTCTTAAAGTAAATTTTATTTTTAAATTTCTTAAATTTCTTTAATCTGTTAAATATTCATGCCTGCAGGAACAAGAGATGGACAGACACGGCTGATTAAAGATAATGGGAAAGTTGAAGCATATCAGTGGAGTGTTAGTGAAGGAAGATGGATAAAGATTGGTGATGTTGTTGGCTCTTCAGGAGGCACACAACAAACATCTGGAAAGGTTTTATTCGAAGGAAAAGTATGTACAACATTTAATAGGCTTTATTCCTTTTTAAGTTAAACGCTGGATTTCACATTAGAGAAAAAAAGATTCTGATCACGGCTTAAATATAATACAGATTAAAAAATGGGAATTTATTCGTTTATTTTTCTTTTTGCACGTTTTTGATTTAATAAAACTTACAGGTAGGACTGTTAGGTTCTGTTCTACTTTTGAAATGCATTTTGTAAAATCAGCAAACAAATTGAAGTTACTTTGCAGGAAGGCCATCTGCCAGCTAGTAACAAAAGAATCAAAATCTCTACTATTTATTACTCCTACACGGAAAAGTTACACATAACTGCCTTTGCAAAGAGAAAGAAGCTTGTAGTGTGTAACATTGGGTCCATCTGAAATTCTAAGTCCCAGATTTTCTCTCTCTCTTTTTTTTTTTTTTTTTTAACTTTGGAATGTAAAGATGGGTAATCTGAAAAGTAATCATTTCATTTACTGAAGCATACACAGAAAAATTTCTGCATAGCAAAGAACTTTCTCTTGTATGTTTTAAGAAACCATGGGGCTTTATTCTTGTGTAGTAGTAGTGTGTTTTTCGTCCTGATGTTTTTTTCAGGTGCCTGTCTGCCCTATACCTTCACAGTCAGAGCTGTCTGTGAGTTATTTTGTAATATATGATGACAATGTATGTACAGGTATATTGTTCTTGCCTGGTTATGTCAAAATACAGAATTATGGCAAATGTAGGGTATAGTTATACATAAGCTCCAACAAATATAAGACTATGCGAATATTGTTGATACAATCTGCAAGTTCAGTTTTAAAGTTTTTCAGCTTAGGCCTGGACCACTATCAGTCTGTATTTGATGTCTTTATGCAAAAAAAGTGCTGACAAGTGCCTCATTTGTTTTTGTTTTTATTCATATAGGAATATGACTATGTTTTCACTGTTGATGTAAATGAAAGTGGTCCTTCCTACAAACTGCCATATAACATTTCTGATGATCCTTGGCTGACTGCATATAACTTCCTGCAAAAGAATGATCTAAATCCAATGTTTCTGGATCAGGTGGCCAAATTTATTATAGACAACACTAAGGGGCAAGCACCGTTGAATACAAATACTGAATTTTCAGACCCGTTTACAGGTAAAAAACAAGACTTGGGCACAGTCAAGAAGTTAAGCATCTGAGATAAAGATGTGTACTTGTAAATATTCTTGGTATGCTCTGATGTTTTCTCTAAGTATATTCCATCACAAGGCTAGGGCGTGAATTTAGTAGAATGGCTTAGAGCATTATGTATTCTATAAAGCTGCTGTAAGCCAGCTATGCTTACCTGGTAGTGTAGGTCACTTTACATGCAGACTTGAGAGTTGCAGAATCGTTGAAGCTTGAAGAGATCTCTAGAGATTACCATGTCTAACAGGGGGAGCCAATTTGCTCAGGACTACACCTAGATGGCTCCTGAATACTTCCAGCATGGGACACTCCACAGCCTCTCGGGGCAACTGCTTAGTCATGTGCACAATTGAAAAGTGTTTCCTGGTGTCCAAACAGAACTTCCTGTGTTTCAGTTTGTTTTGTTACTGGGCATCCCTTGGAAGATACTGTACTTCTTGTCTTTGCATCCTGTGGCCCCTGATTCTCTGTATTCTCTGATATGTCAATCTCCCTTGTATTGGGGATCTCAGAACTAGCCACAGTACCCCAGGGGCAGCTTCCTCAGTGCTGAGTGGAGAGGAAGGCTCACCTCTCCACCTGCTGTCAGAAGTTTGCCAAGTTAGCCCAGGATGCCATTAGTCATCTTTGCAGTATAGTCATATTGCTGACTCATAGACAGCTTGGTGTCCACTAGGACTGTGACGTCCTTTTCTGCCAAGTTGCTTTTTAGTAGTCCCTAGCACATACTGGTGCCTGGAGTTGTTTCTCTCCAGGTGCAGTGCTTTGAACTTCTCCTTCTTGAATTTCAAGAGGTTCCTGCTTAGCTAAGTCCCCTTAGGTGGTAAGACAACTAACCCTGTGGATATCAGCCACTTTTAGCATTTTGTTGTTAATGTACCATCAGCAAATCTACACTGTACTACATCATCCAGGTCATTAACAAAGGTGTGAAAGAGGATTAGTTCCAATAACTGACATGTAAGGTATGTTGCCACTTAGTAGCTTCTAACTAGATGTTGTGCCACTGATGTCACCCTCATCACATGTCTTCAGTCAGTTTTCAATCCATCTCACTGATCATCAAGACTTCAATGTCCTAGTTCTTGCACTTGTTTCCTGTTCTCAAATGATGGCACAGATAGATCTGACAAGAAGCTTATAAAATCTGTGAGGTTTTTGTCAGAGCAAATCTTTGAACAAAATGTTAATCAAGCCAGCTGTATCTTTTTTAGTCTAATTTTTCTTTTTTTAATGTAAGAAAATCCAGCTTTTTATCCAATTGGGCTAACAGTGGCCAGATGCTATTAAGGCAATGGATAAAATACAAAAAATTTAACTGGAGAGAGAAATGAAACTGAGTAAGATAAGTAAGTAACTCCTTGTCAGGAAGAAAATGAAAACTATTATTTTTAATTTATTAAAAAACGTATTTAAAAGTTAATTACTCAACAGCTGAACTTTGTTAATTGATTATGTCCTCTCTGTTGCTTTACAAACTAACCCACTATTCAAATAGTTCCGCAACGTTGTAGGTAGGAACAAAATGTCATGAAAATAACTAAGCCAAGTCTTTTTTTTTTTTCCTTGCAGTGAACTAGAAATTATTTTAGAGGCCATCAATCAGATTCAGATGCATCTCATGGAACTGCAGTTGTATAAACCTGTGCTCATACCTTTTAACTTGACTCTGTCCGAATGTACAGTGCTTATGTTCTAGAAAAAAAGTTCTGACTCTGATATATTCAGAATTTTCTTGAGCACTGGGGGAACTGTGTAAAGAGGATCTAATATGTCTTATGACTTATTGTGGCATTATGACAAATTTGATGTTTGCCTTCATTTTTCAGTTGCATCTGTCTGAAAATACTGATACTTTACTAACACCAAGGTATGTATGTTTCACTAGGTGCTGGGCGTTATGTTCCAGGCTCTACATCTCTGTCAAATACAGCCCCTGCAGCAGATCCATTTACAGGTAATATAATATTAATAATCTTTACTGTATTTTGTCTTGCCAGTGTTCGGTTAGAGTTTGTTTGGCTCCTGAGTCCTGTTCCTCTCCTCCACTTGGGGTAGCACTGTGGGGCAGTTGATTGATTGTGTGGAGCCTGTCCAGCTCTGTTTAGCATAGGAGAAAGCCCTCTGCTTGTCTGGTCTGCCTTGCATCACTCTGTCCTCTGCAGCAAAGCAGTCAGATATTAAATGCCATGTTTTGCCAATCTTATAGCCATGGCCAGCTCAGGATCGGGCATTTTCATAGAAGACTTTTCTTTTTTCTCATTATCTCTTTATTCTCTTTATGTGAATATTACTGGTATCTACATATGCTAAATTTTAGATTCTAATCCTTCCTCTTATAGCTTAAAATCCTTCTCATTTGTAATAAGCCTGTTTGTAAAGAAATCTCATCCTGCCTAGTGGCTCTTGATCCTCAGAGAAGGGTCACGCAGTCATAGACCTTCCCTCAAAGCTCTCTAACTACTTTTAATGCTCTGCAAGTCTTTCTTGGCAGCATCACTGATGTGTAGGTTGAACAATAGCAGGGGTTAAAGTATGAGGGCCAGGCAAGCTGTGGCAGTCCCTGTACATCTGACATCCTGTATCCTGACTCCCAGCAAACAACAAACCTCCCAAGAAAATAGGTCAAATCAGTAGATAGGTGTCTTTGTGCCCTGCTGGAAGAAATCTCTTACCGCTTCTGCTTTCCTTTACCTGTTTTTGTACGTGCTAGCTACACTTTCAGCTGGCTCTGATGCATCCTCTTCTGTGTGTTTGTCCTCATCACTGCCAGGTATAATATTTGTCCATGTGGAGCAGAAGCCTTCCTGCTCTTGCTTGAAGTTAAAGCATTTCCCATCTTGACAGTCCTCCTCCATACCCTCTCTACTGTGGTCTCCAGCTGTCCCTCTTCCTTTTTTTTTTTTTTTTTTTTTTTTTTTTGTTTGTTTTTTTTTTTGTGGCTCAGTTTTTCATTTCTAAAAACCTTGACTGTCTCCTGAACTCTGCTGGTGGTTCATGGCTTTGGCACCTGACTACTTGGCACCACATTCAGAACCTACTGTCCTTCAGGAGAGGCCATCACTGCCTCAGGCAGAGGGAGAAGGCAGGCCTGGGTAACAGCCTCGAGCTCTTAATGGTCACAGCGAGTTGTACCAAGGGGTTTGGCATCCGTGGTGCCAGAGAAACTGCCTGAATTTTACTGAACAGTCACTTAGCTTTGAGTGGCCATCACTGCCACCAGCACTACCCTCACACACATATAGAGAGAGAGAGAGAGAGAGAGAGAGAAAAAAGTCTGTAAGTTTCAAGAAGAGTTAGAGGACTTTTTTCTAATTTTGTCAGTGCAAAATAATACTCTCAGTAGTGATATTTCAAAACTACCAATTAAAAGCACATATACACTACCTCTTTGCCAGTGGTGGTGATGAAAAAGTTTAACCTCTCCATTCAGGTGCTGGTCGCTATGTTCCTGGTTCAGCATCAAATGCAGCAGCTCCAGAGGGTGGGCATGACCCATACACAGGTAAGAGTGAGGCCTGCCATGTAAAGAGCATTGCTGATCTTTTTCTTTGGTTGTTGTTTTGATGTGGATTCCATGCTGTTATAAATTTTATATTTAAGCGTTACAAGCAGATTAAAACTGCTTATATTTCAGAAATTATTAAAAAACAAACAAACAAAAACAAAAAACAAACAAAAAAAACCAAACCAAAAAACAAAACAACAACAACAACAAAAAGCCAAGGGGAATAAAGTCTTCTTTTTACACTTAGGAATTGTAGAATATCCTGAGTTGGAGGGGACCCACAGGGATCATCAAATCCAATTCCTGTTTCTGCACAGGACCACCCAAAATTCAAACCCTGTGTCTGAGAGTATTGTCCAAACACTGCTTGAACTCTGGCAGCTTGGGGCCTTGAGCACTGTGCTGGGAAGCTTGATCACACTCTGGTGAAGAACCTGACCCAGCCTGACCCTCCTCTGACACAGCTGCATGCAGACTTGTATGAGTGTAGTCTGCAAACTCTTGTTCATCAGTGACTAAATTGCATAGTCAATGGTGGTGGCTATGTTGAAAAAGAGTGTTTTGTTGCTGAGAATTTGCTCTATCAAACAGTGTTTTCTTGTGCTCTTTGCATCTGTTGTAGTTTTCATGGAAATAAGCACAAACCATTCCTTTTGGAGTGACCATGCTGTAGTGCCACACGCACAGAAGCTTTATAATATACATTAGGAATCTGCTTATTGAGAACATTTTTGGTGTGCTGGCAGCTGTTGCACAAAGAAATAAATATATGCAGTTTTAGTGGAAATTATACAATGTAATCTATCAGTTCATCTGTGATTCTAGAAAATCATAAAGCTTTTTATTAATATTGTGATGTTGGTTTACTCTTGCATGTGATGTTACTTGGTCATATCTGCAGATTTAGATCTCTGCCTATTTATTATAAAAATAATGAGGAGCAGGAGAAGCTTTTATTCTAAAGCCAGAGAATTTTCATGCCTTAATTGCAGTATCAATTCCTATGACTGTATATTTGTTTCAATGTAATTCAGGTATCACATGAAAATTCATACTTAACAAATCTGTCATAGGGGGAAGAACAGCTTGTGAAGGATTGCTTCAGGTTTTAACCCTTGCACATGAAATGTGCATAAAACAATGTAAAGAAAGACAGCTATTGCTTAAGCATTAAGGTTTTTATTAAAAAAAAAAAAATGTCTGAGTGGTGAACAGTGGGAAAGTCTTATTGGTAGGGTAATAATCTGTATCAGATGCTTTGGTATGCTGTTAAAGTTCTCATTTTTGTTTATGTAGGAATGGGTGCATACCAATCAGCTGAAGCTGAAAACATTTATTTTCCTAAGAAGGATGCTGTCACCTTCGACCAGGCCAATCCTACACAGATTTTGGGTCAGTATTTTAATTTCAAGGATTTTTTTTTTCATCTTTTTAAAAGAAATAACTTTTTTTTCCTTCAAAAATCTAAATATTTCCAATAGTTTTCCTCCTCTTTCTCAGTTTTGACCTTTTAAAATTAAAGTAATTGCTTTAATGGTGAATGTATTAGGAGGCTTAGAAAGGGGAGTAAACTTCAGAAGAATTCCTATCTAATGCAGATTGTTTTTTTTTTCTTTCTCCTGCTGTCTGCTTTCGTTCGGTGTTTTGTTTACAAAGCTGGTACATCTGAGCACTGAGATTTTTTTTTCTCCTAGCTGCTGGGTATGTGGGTCATATGCAATCCCTTTGCAGTTTTGCTTATGAAAGTTTAAAAGCACTAGACACTAGTACAGTGTAATCTGCGCTATGTTGAAGGTGTTCTGTAGTTCCATAGAATCGTCTCTTCTGTGTTTAATCAGAACATTTTGCGGTACAGAAAATGATACACAGTGTTTAGTAGTAATGCACACTTCTGATGAATATTGCTGTTGTCTTTTTCTGTTTATCCATCCATATTCTTGTTCTGTAATGTAACATAATCTCAGAATTCCACAGAATCTCTACTTGTCTCTTTTTTTTTTTTTTTACAGTATGTTCTTGTAGAGTGCCTTAACGCAGTTATGAGTTTTGTAAAACCAGTTTGTATTCACGCTGTAGGAAAATACAGTACCTGGTTCAAACATCTCCAGATTAAAATTATTTTATTCAAATCTTTTTCATTTCTTCTCCATCTTTGCTTGCACATAGGCTAAAATGTGAGTTCTGAACCAGCACTATAGTATTAAGGAGGCTCGATAGTAATATTTGTTGTGATGATTGAAATTAGAAACCTGAAATTGTGAGAAGTAATGTTCTTAAATGATCACAGCAGTTGTAGCTTCTTCAGTAAAATACTGCAAATCCAGTTTTTTGTATAGAGTTTTGTTAAGCTGAAAATTATATCTCTTCAATTGGTCTTACAGGTAAACTAAAGGAACTTAATAGCAATGCTGCTGAAGAACAAAAACTTACAGAAGATGACTTGATAATCCTAGAAAAGTTACTGTCTGCAACATGCAATACCTCTGCAGAAATGCCTACAGCACAACAAATGCAAACTTTATGGAAAGCGATTAACTGGCCGGAAGGTAGACATTTGTGATTATTTTTTCATATTGTTGTCTCATCAGTACTTCACTATGAACCAGAACTCTTGTTAATGCTGGAAGTTACAAAGTCTGTCCCGAAGAGTTTATAACTCGGACAGAACCCAGTGGAGAACATAACAGGGGTAGCAGCATGAGCAGCAGAGCTGTTAATTAGTTGTCAGATGGTTGCTGGCACAACAACAAAGGTAAAAGAGAAATTTGATACAAACATCAGTCACAGTTATTTCATTAGTAGAGCTTCTCCAAGAAGCTCTGAGGCCTGTTAGGAAATAAAGCAAAGTTAGAGTTCTATCAAATGAGAGGTAAAATTATGGAAATGAGTTGTATTTAAATACATGTGAATATATATCACAAAACGTCTTCTATGTAATATGATGGGAGTTACTGAAGTTAGGTCATGCAGTCTGCATTAGTTAAGTGGCATTCTGAATGAATGAATGCAAGTGGAGTGATACAATGTCATTAGATAACATTGTCTGTACTGATGACTGGCTGGAAAGACTATCTTGTTTGTGAACATATATCCTGGAAGAATGGGATACACTGCATATACAAATACCTAAACATGCAGTGTTTAAGATGAACTGCTTTTTTAAAATGAGTCTTAAAAGCTTATTAACAGGAAAAATACTTTTTTAAATTGAAAACTGCTTACAGTATAGAACTGTGAGCTGTTATGGCTAATGTCTGTGTACGTTACAGGAAGTCTGATATCATGTGTTAATTTTACAGTTACTGCATATCTGTGGGGAAAAAATGCACAGTGAGTTGCTAAGCAGGTTCAATTTCCTTGATATGGGTGTAAGCTTAGGATACTGGTAACAGAGCTTAGGAGCCAAACATATTTGAAATTTAGAGAAGTTGAGAGGGAAGTATTGAACAAACTGTAAATATAGTTTCCTTATAGTGATACATAGTTACATAGCTAATCAGTTGAATGTATTTTATTTTTCTTCTGAACTATGTGTAAGAGTTGAAGTTGGCCTAAAAACAACCTTGCTTTTCCTGCAATCAGTTCTGTATCTATTCTAAACTCTGAGATACAGCATGAAGACAAATGGTGATGGTATCTGTGTATTCAGTCATTGGGAAGCTTTGAGAAACTCTGTGGAGTCTATCCTAACTTAAGCAGCATAAACATATATATGTATATCTTATATATAAAAAGCCATTAATGACATATATATATATATATATATATATAGTTTATATATTAAATGTTAGTGTGTTCCCAAAGTTAGGGATTTAAAAGTGTCTTCTACTGAAGCAAACTCACCAGCATGTTCACACCTAATGCAAATATTTTAATACTGAAACATATTTTTCTTGTTTCTTAGATATTGTCTTCCCAGCCCTTGACATTCTTAGATTGTCTGTCAGGCATCCCATTGTGAATGAGAACTTCTGTGGTGAAGAGGCTCACGTGCAATTTATCCATCTCCTCCTCAAATTTTTGAACCCTCAAGGAAAGCCAGCAAACCAGCTGTTGGCACTTAGAGCTCTTTGCAATTGCTTTGTCAGCCAAGCAGGCCAGAAGCTCCTGATGGAACAGAGGGATGAAATAATGACACAAGCAGTAGAAGTGAAATCAGGCAATAATAAGAATGTCCACATTGCACTTGCAACACTGACATTGAACTATGCTGTATGTTTACATAAAGTGAACAACATTGAGGGCAAAGCTCAATGTTTATCAGTTATCAGCACTGTTATGGAAGTTGTTAAAGATCTTGAAGCTGTTTTTAGACTCCTTGTGGCTCTGGGAACACTAATCAGTGATGATAAAAATGCTGTGCAATTAGCTAAGTCTCTTGGAGTTGACTCTCAAATAAAGAAGTATGTGTCTGTGTCAGAACCAGCTAAAGTAAAGGAATGCTGTAGGTTTGTTCTTAATCTGTTGTAATTGTTTTACTTAGCACTTGAGCAACACACCGTATACAGAAGAACGTATGCTTTTGTTCATATTTTGTGACAGAATATAATGGAGAAAATACTGTGGATGACTTAAACTTGATTTATTGTGAAGTACGGAGCAAATAAAACTTTTCACTCTCTTCCCTTGGCTACTTTTCTGAAGTCTACTATGCAGAGCTGTTTCAGAAAGTCCTTCTGTTGTAGCTCAGATCAAAGTAGATCACCAAGTCAAAAAGTCTCATTCCTTAAACATTATCTAGACAGAAATGTAATGTAAGAGATGGTTGTGATCCAGAGATGCCAGCTCCCTTGCTCACCCGACCATGTTTCCACATTTCAGTGCAATGACTGTTTCTTGACCATGCTGTTTGCCAGCAGAGAAAGGGTCCTGTTGATAGAGGGTCTGTTGAAAAGTGCTTTTCACCAACTTGTTAATTAACACTGACTATACTAACTGGTCAAATATGATAATAAGGAAGTGACATGCACATGATTTCCAGCATCTTTTTTCCACTTTTCCACTTCTTTTAAAACTTGGGTATCTTCTATCTTGTGTGGGTTTTTTTTGTTTGTTTGTTTGTTTGTTTTTTAATCTAGAATTAAGTGACTTCTTGAAGAGTGGAATCTTGAACTGCTATATAGACAGTGCTTCAGTGGTAAATGTTTTTCAGTTTACAAAATTGCTTAAACAAGCTTCTTAGATTAACTTTTCTACTGATTTATAGCAAAACTCTTACTTTGAAATATGTTAGAATGCATTAGATGAGAAAAAAGAAAATGAGACTATTTTAAGAGAATGCCGGAGGAACTTAAATGCAAGTAATGTGACAGGCAATAGCAGAAACCAGTGAAGTCAAATTTTATGAAGTGATTTCATAAAAATCACTGTGGTGTCTTTGGAAAGGGGAATTTACAAGTTCCCCCTTGTGTTTGTGTGGAAATCTTGCTTTCCAACATTTTCTTGTTGCTCCTTAATCTATCACTGCTCACCTATGAAAAGAGCCTGTCCCCAAAACTCTTATACATCTGCCCTTTAGATATTCGTAAGCAGTGATAGGATCTTTCCTCGGTCTTATCTCCTCCAGGGTGAGGAGAACCATATCTCTGCCTTTCCTTGTACAGGAAATTTGTCAGGCTCCTAATCAGCTTCACAGATCCTAGTGATAGTTCTGTTACCCTGTGCCTGCTGGGGAATGAAAAACTGCAGAACTCCCACACATGTGCCACTGTTGTTTAGAGCTAGGATGGCCAAAGTTCAGTGTGACTTTAAAATAAGTAATTATATTACCAGAATGGAAATCATTAAAAAAAGGTCAAGTTTTTCCGGCACAGGAGTTCTTCATTGCAATACATGTCTGCATCATCTATGCCAGATTTTGTGACCAAGAGCTCTCACTTTTTCTGCTCCATCTCAGCTCAACTCTGTTGTGTTTCCAGCAAACTTGTTTGTCAGATGAGTACACATTCTCAGCTCCATAGCTGCACGCATCCTGCTGCAATTCTGATGAATTTTCGGATACATATAATCACAAACAGCCTTGATCAGGGCTTTCATCACTGTCTCTCACTGCTGATCGATTGTGGGTGCAAGTACAAGACAGATCATGGCATTACACGGGATTTAAACAGTTTACCAATAGATCAAACCACCCCTAGGAATCCATCCTAGAATGCTACCTTCAGGAAATACTTCGGTATTTCAGGTGCCTGTATACAATTGTTCTTGACCCTCCAGATTCCACATGTTGTACTCTGTAGCTGTTTGTACAAGCGCTATTCTAAGAAATCTATACCCATGTTTTGATTTTGTTACCGTGGTCTTTCTCTGTTACGTGAAAACTGCCCTGGTTTCACAGACCGAAAGTTATTTGTTCATAAACACACTCTGGAAATAACAAGAAAAGGTACATTAAAAGATCCAGCCCGGCGTTCGGCACGCCGACACCAAAACCCTCGCAGAGAAACGGAAGGAGAAGGCGTTCAGGCAGCGGGGCGGGCAACGGCACCCCGGAAAGGGCGGGCTGCGCGGCGGAAGCGGCAGGGCCGGGCCGGGCCGGGGCAGGGCGCTCCGACCGTCGCCGCCGCCCGGGGCGCGAGCGCGGGGTCATGCCGGGCCGGAAGGAGAAGAAGCGGCGACGCTCCCGCTCCTGCTGCCCTGAGGGAGCGGCGGGCGGCGACAGGAAGCGGCGCAGCGCCGAGTCCGGTCGCGGCGCGCCGGAGGTAACGGGCAGAAAGCGGGAGAGATGGAGGGCGGGAGGGAATTCGCGCCTTGCCTTTCTTCCTCTGAGGCGTTCCGCGCTGTGACGGGGCTCATCGGTGAGCGGCTCGTGTGGTCTCGTTGCAGGTCCGGGCTGACCTTCCTTGCGGAGATGCCTGTAGTTGTTTGGCAGCCTGTGAGTTAGTGGGAAGGGAGGTTTGTTTCTTTGTTTGTGTTGTCACCGCGCTGCTCCGTTTCGCTTAGCGCAGCAATTTTTGGTAATATCTTTTGTAATGCTCCCGAAGTTAAAACGGTGTTTGAAAACTCAGAATTCCATTTCGAGATGTCTTACGAGTGTGAAGCAAAAACCTGTCACTGTCGCTGGTGAAGTGTTGAGTTTCTGGAAGACGTGAAAGCTGTACTTGTCTTTTTGATTTCAGGAAGAAAAGTGCAATGTGCCACCTGGAGAAAAAACAGAAGAATCCGAGCAACTCAGTGATGTAGAGGAAGGGGGATTAGATCTCAGCGTGTCTCTCAAACCAGTCAGTTTCTACATTGCAGACAAGAAGGAAATGCTTCAGCAGTGTTTCTGTGTCATAGGGGAGAAGAAACTACAGAAGATGCTGCCTGACATTTTAAAGGTACTGAAATGCCTTCTTGCGTGTGCTTTGCAGAAGCTTGAATGCTCATGTAGCAAAACACGTTTCTTTCTCAGGTGTAGTGGACTTTCAGATTAAAATTTGCCTACATATTTCTTAAATAAAGATTACATCAAGTCTTAAAAAGGGAGACTTTTTAAGGGTTTCATGTGGTTGTTTCACAGCTTACTCTTTTATTCCATGCTGCTGTAACTGAACTGGGCAGCTATTTTTATAGCACCTGTCTGTACTTGTTATTCATATGTAAAAGGAGTTCTAATTGCATGGAATGAGTTCAGTCATGTTCAGTGGTAAGTATTCTGATGTGTTAATAAAAGCTTGATTTGCGTTTGAGCTATCCAAGTTTCTTAAAATAATAAAATCCTTTCTAGTTAAGCAGCTTCTCGAAGCTGTTACTTTTCTGGGGTTTAATAGGAGTACCTGTAGTATTTTATTGACTTAGAATGCTTTTTGACTGTTGTGAAGAGCAGGACTTGGTGAAAATACAAAAGCAGTCTGTACAGAGAGGGAGGCTGCAAGTGAAGTGCTGTTTTTGTGCTGTTTTAGTTTAGTGTTAACTAATAGGTTTTCAATTTTTGTCTTATTTTTTTTTATTTTAATCTATAAGTCTATATTGGTATAAGTGAGGCAGGACAAACGTTTTAAGCTCAGTAAATTGCATGCAGTGTAACTCATTTCTTATCTGAGAGAAATGGAGTAGTGTGGTTAGAGGCAAAGGCATAACTGATGTGGAAAAGAAATTACACAGTAGTGTTGGGATGAAAGTGACAGTAAAATCGTGTGTTAGATCAGATGTTCAGCACTGATTAATTTTTGTATGTGTAAATGGCGTTGTAGTTCATTTAGAAATGCAAAATTATCATTTCACCTTGAGGACACCAAGAAATACAAAATATGTGGAAGTAGCTGGAATATCCATAGGCTAAATGAATGTGTGATATCAAGCATGAGAAATGAATCACAATTTATGTATTTTTATGGCTTCTTTTTTATGCTAAACCGTGATACGTAATTCCTCTTGGTGCTTTGTCAGTACCATTGTTGACTTCCATTTGTGAACTTGGACTCAACAATTGACTTTGGTTTTTGCAGGCTTAATTATGTAGTTCACCTCCTCCTGAATGACAGAAAAATACCGATGATCTGGGCTGCAGTCAGTTTGGTCTTCCGTGCTTGAAACCTCTGTCCCATTATTTGTACTGATCAGTGTTACAGCTGCAGTGAGAAGACCCAACAATCAAGTAACTAATACTGTGTATTGCTTGATTATTATTATTTTTTTTTTTTTGAGCAAAACACAAATGAACTGAAAATCCTCGACTGTTTTTGGTGGTTGTTACACCAAAATCAGCTACCTAATGTTTTTCAGTAGTAACATCAGAGCAAGTTAGAACAGTGAATAGATTCTGAATTACTATGTAGGGCTGGAGATCTACTTAGCGTTTGTAATTATTCTTTCCTCAGAAATGTTTACTAGCCTGTGGCCTGTCTGTCTGTCTGTCTTCTTAGAGCTGTTCCATGGATGAAATCAAAAGGCTTTGCTTGGAGCAGTTGGAGATGTTGTCTGAAAAAAAACTGTTGAAGATACTTGAAGGTATGAATGAAACTTTTAGGCACCACTGTACACAGAGCATAAGGAAAGCAAAAGTAGTCTGCCTTTAACTGCGCCTGTGTTTCCAGGTACTGCTATGTATGTATAAATATATGTATATATATGCTAGTCTTGACCTTTTAATCCTGGGTAAAAACATCCAGTAATTCTGAAGGGACATGTTCAAAAATGACTGTGTAATGTTCCTTTCCATAGTACCCAAACTAAGAACAAAAGTTTTGGCTTGAATGTGACGAAGCAAAGCCAGGAATTCGGAAGAACTGTTTGGAGTCCATTGCTTTGGGTAAACTAATGTTAAGTTACCTCCTAGTTCTCTGCAAGGGAAGTCTTGTATTCCACAATACCAGATCAACACTATTAACAGTTGCAATAGATTATTGAGGGTAGTTAAAGAATTCTTGATGCGTGTCTCTGCTCTGCTGAGACACACAGTTCATACATTTTTATTATGGGTATGATGTTGCAGTGTTTCAGTATCTTCCTGGATTTCCTCTTAGTTTCTAAGGTCTCCAGAATTTATTGTTATTGTCTTCTCAATCAAGTGGAACAGTTGAATCCTGAACAGTAGAGAGTACCTTGTACTACTTATGTCTCCTGTGCTTTATTCTTATTGCCTATCATATTGTGGTACTGAAAAATGTGTAACTGAAAAATGTTAATCATGTGTTAGCAGATGTCCTGTGATTAAGCTTTTTGTTTCTGTCCATGTCTGACTTTAGAACAACTGTTTCAGATTTCAGTAGAGATAATTAAAGTTACTATATAGCATTAATATTGCTAGGTGCCTAAACTTGCATGTTTGAAATTGTGTATATCTAGGCAAGAGTGGAGCTGATTCTGATACTGACGAGGATGGTGATGGAGAAGACAAGACTGGAGGTGAATCAGTCAGTCAGTGAGTAAAAGAAAACAGTTCAAAACTTAATTTAGAAGTACTGAAAGCAAAATTGGGATTTTTTCATGAAGAGTGATCAAATGTAGCGTTTAGAGATTCAATTGATTTAACCTTAATTATATAATTACTTTGGTAAAATGGCAGTGAGCTGTTAGTGCTAGCAAGCATTATGCATCCAAATGTGTTTTGATAATGTTAGGTAAATGAGTTTCACACTGGCATTACTTCCCATCAGTTCAGTTGTGATAACTGAACATATGCTGCAAAAGTGAGATAGTGTGATTCATGTTAACATTCTTCAGTTGAACTACAGTGGATTGAATAACCCTTCCCACTGAAATCCGTGAACTTCTTGTAAAGAGTTTTTGGGCTGACATGTATTGCTTTCCTCCCATCCTTATTTCTGGTCCTTCATTCCTCTCCCAGTTGGAGCGGCACTGACACTTAACAGTTCCTGTGTTCCTGTTCAGGATGTAGCATAATGTCTGGAGTTTCAACTACCGATGTTTGTAGTTGCTCATTCTTAGGCTGGCATCTGCACTTTTGCAAAGGCCATTTTTTTGTTTGTTTGTTTGTTTTTAACCTTTTAAAAAAAATACTTCTGTGTTTTTAAGGACACAAGTCTTGCATAGTATGTTACTAAGTGACTTCTACATTGAAAGAGTAACCTCTGTCTGACAATTTCTAAAAAAAAGTAGTCAAGGGGAAAAGAGTGTTAGTGTACCCACAATGTACCCACAATGTATCAAATTCTAGGAATCTAAGTCCATAGGAATCTGTAGAAGATACAACAGTACAATACAGTAAGCATGTAGGAAAGCTAGAAGATTTTCTGTTTTGATTGCTGACTTGTTTACAGCTGGTCACAGAATCACAAAATGGCCAGAGTTGGAAGGGACCTCAAGGATCATGAATCTCCAACCCCCCTGCCACATACAGGGCCACCAACCTCCACATTTAATGCTAGACCAGGCTGCCCAGGGTCCCATCCAATCTGGCCTTGAACGCCTCCAGGGATGGGGCATCCACAGCCTCTCTGGGCAGCCTGTTCCAGCACCTCATCACTCTCTCTGTAAAGAATTTCCCCCTGACATCCAACCTAAACCTTCCCTCCCTCAACTTGAAAGCACTTCCCCTTGTCCTGCAGTTATCAACCCTTTCAAAGTGTTAATTCCCCTCCTGTTTGTAGGCTCCCTTTAGGTACTGGAAGGCTGCAACGAGGTCACCCTGCAGCCTTCTTTTCTCCAGGCTGAACAAGCCCAGCTCCTTCAGCCTGTCTTTGTAGGGGAGGTGCTGCAGCACCCTGATCATCTTTGTAAAGATGGTCCACACATTCAGTACACAACCTTAATAAGTGCCTTGAAACACTGTGGTGTTAATACTAGTGTCTGCTTGTTAAGGTACTTGTTAGTTGCTGGTTTGGTAAGTTCATCCAAATTTACTGAATAGAAACAGATTTGGGAAAGATAATTATAATACTTTAAATTCCAGGTCTAGTCAGTAATTTTGGTTCAACAGAAGGCTCACATTTTTGTTCAGAACAAGTTATAAAGTCATTAAAGTTGTTTCTTATTATTTCATCACATATCAGATTTTTAGAAAATTGAGTGAGAGAAGTGAATTTCCAGTATTTCTCCTGTGATTTAGTATTTCATAAATCTGTTTCATCTGAAGTTCTATTTGGAACTTACTTGAGACTGTGTTCCCTGCTTTGCTGTTTTCACATGGTTTGTGAATGCTGTCAGTTCACTGCTTTAGTGAGACTATTTTTATCTTTTGGTCTTTAACCCTCTGCTGGTTACTGAAAATATTAACTGTGAAAATAGAATTTATGTAAGTAATTCAAATGTATTTATCTCTTTACTGATGATTTATGTTTTGCCAGTGAACTTTGGAATTCAATGGAAAGACAACCTTGTTGGCTAAAGAAAACATTGAAAATGTTCAGGAGTTTGATGTCTGAAGAAATGTTATGGGTTTTTTTTTTTGTTTTGTTTTGTTTTTGTAAAAATCTAATTCAAAAGATATTTACTACTGCAAAATAGATGTAATATTTAAATTATTGACAGTAGTAATAAAACGTAGTAACCAAAGAAACATGTTACTATAATTTACAGTGATTGTTCATGTTCATGTGTATAATGTGAGCAAACAGTATTTTGCTTTGAAAAATCTAATGTGCATGAAAGAAGTGGATTTTAAATTTGTTTGCTATGCCTTATTTTTAGACCAGCATATCCTCTGCTAACATTACTGGAGGCATGATATTGCACTGCCCTTAAACATGTGCCCCAGAATAGATTATTAGGCAAAATATTGTAAATAAGCCGTGTAAGCAAGATTAACCAACTGAGAATGAAATTGAACTGTGAACTGAACTGATTCTGACTGGCCACAGAATGGTGTGGAATGCTTACCTATTAAATGAGACAGTAAACTGTTCACTATCAGTCCAGTCCAGCCAACTCTGGGAAATTAAAAAAAAAAAAAACAAAACAAAAAACCACAAAATTTACTGTGAAAGCACTGTAAGGATCCAGAGCTTTTTATTGACAGTAGTCTGTGTAAGAATATGCTTCTGCCATAATCAGTGGTCCTGTCAAGACAACAGGAAGAAACTTTTCAACAGCTTTGGATGTGTGATTTCCGTTTAATAACTTCTTTTTATGTAGCTGTTCAAATGGATATAAGTAAGTTCAAACAATTGTTCAAACCCATAGAGGTCACTCTTTTCTGAGAAATGAGTGATCTTAATTCCTCAATGAAATTTGGCTTCAGAGCTCTGGGGGATATTGGATGTGAAATCTCTTGCTTTTGTTCCCCACTTTTTGTGCAAGCTCAGACTTTTCCACTTAACACATTGCTATCCAGTAGAGAGGTGACAAGATAGTTCAAAAGAATGAAGAATGTGCAAGGGAGGATGGAGTATGAACAGCTCTTAGTGACCAGCAGGTGTTATGGGGACATTACAACCTTATTTTGGTTGGGAACTGAGTGACTAAATATTAAAAAAAAATAAAAAATGAAAAAGAACCTGTAAGGAGTTGCTTTAAAAAAAGAATGGATCCCTCCAGAGGCAGGCCTGTAACAATCCCCATGTCCCTCTAGCTGCTTGCTATGCAAGTTTCAAGGTTTGCAGCCCCACTTCTGTTGCTGCTCAGCACTCTTTGCATTTTCAGTTCTGAGAACTTTTCAGTTCTGAGAACTTTTCAGAAGAACTGGAGCAGTTCATCCAGACCTGTGCTATCCCACTAGCTGACTCTTAGGCTGTTAATCTCTTGGGTTTCTATCAGGGCTGTGGGCCATCAGTTTGAGTGCTTGCAGGCTGTGGTCTCTCTCTCAGGAATTTGGCCTTTAATCTTACAGTCTCTTTGGTATTATGACTCTCAAATATCTCATCCTATTTGATAGCTAGGCTAGCCTGAGGTACTGTATGCATGTTTTTCATTATTTTTTATGGCAGCACAGTTCTGCAGATACTTGTCAGATGTAGTGCTCTGTGCAGTTGCTGGCAGTTAGATGTACAGACAGTGGAACTCCTGCCATTTGGGAAAATGGTTGGCACTGGAATTCAGCAAGGGGGCAGAGCAGACTTGATCAGGTGCAAGATGTATGTACTGCCCAGAAATCAGCTGGTGATCACCTGCCCCATTTCACCTCCTTTTCTATTTACTACGTGCTTGTTCTTGTCCAACCTTCCCTCATCTCTCCCTTTCCTTGCCTTTGATCTTTTCTCCAAACATTGTAAAATGGCCTGCACAGTCCCCTTAAACATGTGCTGCTCCAAGCTTTACACAGTCCTGAAATGTTCTTCCCCAACCACCTGTACGAACTCCTTGCTGCTGCAGGCAGAACCTCACTGCAGGCTGCAAGGTGCCTTACTACTCTTACCAGGTAGATTGTCTAGTTGCTTTCATCTGAATACTCTAGAAGCGATTCAAACAACATGATCCCTCTGTGTAGATCATGTTTGTCTGCTTGCCATTGTTATTCTCACTGGATCTTTGTGTTTATGGCAGCTTACTGTTAAAAGCATAAACTGGTGGACAGAGAGCACAATCAGGAGTTGAGTGTGATGAGTTCAGAAACTGGTAGGAGAGCAAAAACCTGGAATTTATGGGAAAGTGCACTGTGATAGTGTCTTGGACAAGTTTAACTGGTGATCTGTGCTAACATCTGGCCTTAAAAAACAGAGGGCCAGTGAGGCTTAGGTTCCAAGCTGCTGGCTGAACCTGATGCTGGAAGGGTTGTTTTCCCCATAGTAGTATGTGTGGACTTGCTAGACCATTACATACAGCAAACCTGATTTATTTGTAGAATTCCTGCATTTACCTTACCTTATCTAGCTGGTGATGGCACCTGTGGCTTTTCTGGTACGAGATGATGACTTGGATAGAAAATAAATAAGCAAACTTTCTTTGTAAAGAACCTATATACCTAATATAACTATATACTTATATACCTATATGCCTATATGTATAATATGACTATAAGCACTAAGCGTATTAATGTTAGACCTAATGCGACTATAACTGAATATAGAATAAAGCTAAACAGAGTTAAACATTCCCGTCGCAGTGATGAACCATCCCAGAAGCACTTCCCATCAGTGGTGTTCTCCGTCCTTCTTTGCTCTCTCTAAGATGCGATGTCTCTCTCTCTTGTGTCGTGGTGAACAGCAATGAAGGCTTTCTGTCCACTGCCTCTGATGTGTTTTAGCAGTTGGTGCCTCGTTAGCACAAACACCTTTCTTTTGTGGGTAAGCTGCTCAGGAACGACTCCTTCTCTTGTTCTTTCCATGATCTTGTCTGTTGTCTGGGCCTTCCCAGGAGTCAATGCTGTAAAGGGAAGACTTATGTTCCAGTTAGTTCCTTGCTGATGTCTGGCTTAATTTTTTGCGACTGTATCCATACTATTTTTCCCGTTTCGCAATGTTTTACTGCTGCATAGCCTCTTCCCCATACCAGAATCATCCAGCCCGCCTCCCATTCTCCACTGTCTGCTTTTATTTTTACTGGAGGCCCTTCGCTCAAGACTTTGGGCTGCCAATGTTTCTGTACAGGGCTTCTACTGCAGTCTCCACGTTCAAAGTGATTCAATGAGTAAATGGCTTTAGATAGAATCTCTGCTTATCTTTTAACAGGAATTGCACTCTGATACCCTTCTCCCTCACCTAGGACGCGTAACTTTTCCTTGAGGAGGCGATTGGCAAGTTCTACAATTGCTTGTCCCTGAGGGTTGCCAGGAATTCCTGTGGAATGAGATATCCCCCAAGCTGTCAGCCATTCCTGGGTCGATTTTGAGATGAAGCAAGACCCATTATCTGTTTTTATCTGGCTGGGCAACCCCATTGCGGCTATTGCAGTGGCCCAATGACTCTGTGCTGCAGTCGAATTGCACTTTGTATGTTGAGTGACTGATATCATAGAAAAAGTTGTATCTACAGTAACGGTGAGCCATGGACGAGGGGCCATACGGGGTTCCCATGTGAAATCTGTCTGCCAGATTTGTAATGGCTTTAAGCCACGGGGGTTAACACCTGCACCAATAGTTGGGGCAGAATTGCAATATGGACATGCCTGAACCACATTACGAGCTGTCGGCAAGGGAATAGAACAGGCCCGTGCCTAAGCCTTGGTACCTATATGAAGAGATGCATGAAGATCATGCGCAGTTCTGACAGTGAAGCATGATGTGCCTGCGACCTTGTCAGCAACTGCATTACCCATTGTAAAAAACCCTGGAACCTCTGAATGACTGCGGACATGTAGTATAGCCACTGGAGCTGAGCGAGAGGCCAATGCTTCTTCTAACAATCCGGCTGCTGTAGTACTCGGATGTCCTTCTTGACCCATGCGTGCAAGCAGCTTAGCTGCAAAAGCAGAGTCAGTAACTACATTGCATGGAATTTCTTGCCATAGACGAAGTGCTATTGTTACAGCCATAACTTCCAATATTTGAACGCTAACTGTCCGGTCACAAAAAATAGCTGAGCTCCACTTATTGTCTGAGTTTTGCCACACTACAGCTCCTTGTCCAGTAGATGAGGAGGCATCTGTGAACAAGGTAGGCCCTTCGAGAGGGGAAGTTTGAACGCGGCATCGGAGGGAAACATGGAGGGGTTTTGTTAGCTCAAAGATAGGCAGAGAGTCAGTATATTCAATTGCACCTCCATATCCCTGTAGAGCTGTAAGAAGGATATCTGGAAGTGGTTGTGTATCACGAAATGAGCTCTGTAGATATATTGCATCAGGTTCTTTTGCAAAGGCTCGCAGTGACAGCAATTGAGATTTCTTAAGCAACATTGCTAGAATCTCAAGCCAGGAAGTATAGGCTCGTGTGGGCTGTACGGAAAACAGCCACCATAGAGGTTGGGGCTTAGCATCAAGGGAATGACCTATCACTGCAGTTGCACCTGCCTCACATCTCATTACTGCTACCTCGAGAGCCCGAGCAGGGTCCCATCTCGTTAGGAATGCTCTCATACAATTCTGTAGGATTTCTTGCCATGCGGCAGTCATCTCTGGAGTAAGTTTCCTAGGCTCCCTCGGGTTTGATCCCTTAAGCTGATCATGAAAGGGTTTCATAAGCCGAGGTGGGATTCCCAAAGCCCCTCGAGTCCACTGGATTGCCCCTACTAACTTCTGCACATCCCACAGGGTGGTAATATGGGGCCGAATATCAAGGCTGATCGGTCGTACCATCTCCGGGCCAAACTTATACCCGAGATATTCAATTCCTGGTCCCCTCTGAGTTTTTTGCTCAGAGATAACAAAACCGGCCGCAGTCAAGGCTTCTGTTACTCGATCTTCTAACATATACAAGCCTAAATAACAAGGGGCTGCAATAACTGATGTGATGTTATCAATGCTAAACAATTAAAGTCTACGATACTGGTAAAGTTATAGACAGAGAGATTAGAGATTACTGATTACTGATTAGAGTGATTGCTGTTAGCTCCAGTGGCACTATCTATGAGTATGAAATTACAAAGGATCCTTATACAAACATAACCTTTCCCAATATATACCAACATTGTCTCAGGTACCTGTTGGAATGTACCTCAAAAACGACAAACATTTTATTCAGTATCAAGGCAGATGTCTCAAGCCTTGAGAGCATTGCTCTCACAAGCAAATCCTTGTTGCTTGTTCTCTAGGCCTCAATCTGGCCACCTGTCTCTGAAGGGAACCCATTCTGATGCCCACAATGTATACTGGATTGGTTTAAAAACTATGCACATCAGATTTGTTGTATCATGAGGAAAGAGAAGACCTGATGCTGTCAGGACTTCTAATGCATTTAAAGCAAGGAATGATTTCAATCCCTGTTTCTCTACACAATCTATCAGGTGTGTGATGTCTTTCCGATTGAGGGGTACCCCTTCTGGGATTCTGTTACTGTTCCCTACTACCAGGAAGATCTCCAGTACTTTTCCTTCCTCTATCAGGCTAGATCTAAACTTTCCACAATCTGTTAGTGCATCTCTCTTAACTCCTAAATGCAAATTCACCTCTCTCCTTTCACTATCCTTTTCAGTCACAGCTGGAAGCTGCGGGCTCCGCACCCCTCCCCTCAGACCCATCTCCCTTTGATCATGCACTGACTGTTGTAGAGGCTTCTGATTGGTTGCATACACACTCAATCTTGTAAAAGGATGTGTGGGTCGAATCAGTGGGTCTGAATGCTGTGGTAGGGAGTGGGTCCGGAGACTCTCGTCATTTTGTCTTTCTCCTACGGGTGCAACCTGAGCAGACAGCGCTGCCCACACGCCACCTACTCCTTCAGGCGCGATCAGGGTGGACAGTGCTGGCCGGACACTATCATCCGAGCGCCTGTAAGTTACATCGCCTGTAAGTTACATCGCTTCCCTTTCTCTCTGCTGTTTTTTCTTCTACCGCCTCTCTAACTTTTGACCAATCCGTACCCGAGCCTTGCCCGCAGTCCCCACCCCCCTGGGTGTTACTGCATTCCACCTCCAGAGAAGAGACAGCAAGTGTCCCATCCCAGCTCACTTCTTTCCCTGCCCCCGCAGGTGGTATTGGATTACACAGAGAAGGATACAGCGGTTGTCGTGGATACGGCTGGGGAGTTTCAACGACCTTGGATTCCTGCACTTGGCCGGTGTTGCATGATAAAAGTGCAGACAGTTTAGCGCAGTCTTCTTCTACTTGTTTATGCGAAGCTGAAGCCGAGGGGGGAGCGAAGGGGGGTGCTGAAGGTGCGGACGAGATGTTAGTCGCCATAGCTGAGGGCATATTTGCGGTGTTCTTTTCCTCAGGGGACCTGCAAGAAAGTACGCTTCCCGCGCCACTTCTCATGGCATTAGTAAATTCCAAACCCATCATAACGCATGCAGTCTCAGGAATTCTATCTTCTTCTCTAGCGGCTTTAAGAGCCCCAAGAATTAACCCCCAGATTTTTAGCTCCGCTGCTTTTTGCTCCTCTATCGCACGCTGCGCAAGCGTGGATGTAAACTGATCCCATTTATCAGGATCTAAAATGTCCTGAGAGGAGGGAAGATTCCACTCCTTTTCCAGGCGAATAAGTACAACTGAAATGTCCTTCTTAGAAGGGGCATTCCTGCTGTGATAGTCCTTACAGAACTGAAGGACCAACTTAATAACTTGATCCATCACCAGCGCGGCACTGATGTCCTGATTCGAGAGCGACCTGCCACCAACCACAGGCTATCCCCACCCTCAAACTTCCACAGCAGCCAGCTGCTGCAGGCACGCCCTTAGGCGAATACCGCAACACCACGGTCTTCCACGGCCAACCCGTAATTACCTCATTACGGCATTGGAAATTCCGCAGGCTCGCAGGAGACTTTAACGCAAGTTGGCTTCTCATGCAAGGGGGATCCTCACAAGTGGGTTCCGCACTGGTTCCTCACACGGGGCACCAATGTTGCATTGCCTCCTACGGTACTGACCTAAAACCAGGCCAGGACCAAATGACTGCACGCACACACCAATATGATGAACAGCAAAATGGCGTTTATTACACGTGAACTCTAGCTTATATAACCTATGTGCTTCGTCTACGCCCCTAAGGCACGTGCCACACATCAATCATAGAGCAGGGAGAGGGCCTATCGCGTCACATCCCGTGGGGGGGTCTCTCAGTCTCGCAGTTGCTGACAACAGAGAGCATGTGGAAAACGTTTTTTTTTTTTTTCCAATTATGGGACAGGCCTACTGGGGTAGTAATACCCCAGTACCTACAGGGTATTACTGAAAAGTTTTTGAAGTCATTACATTTAAATCTATGATACCAGAATCTTCCTGTCTTTTCTATAGTGCTGTTTAGATCCAGCAGGTGGAATGGTTGCATTTGTCTGAAACCAAAGCCACACTGACATTCAGGGTAGAAAATTCTACTGCCAAAATGCTCAATGAACATGGCAACTGAACTATTTCTGTGATTTTGAGTTCTTTGTTGAGGGCAGTCCTTCATTCTCTCTCTGTATATTTCACTATTTTCATTTTATCTGAATGTGTACAGAATGTGTGAAGAATGTGAACGCTTCACACAAGTGTATCTTCCTTATCCCATGCATAAAGCATGTGTAACTTTGCAGCAAAAACCAGTAAATTGAAGAAACAAACATGTATATTGAATACTACTTAGCAATTGAGTTTCGTTTCCTTTTAAGAAGCAGCCCTTAGTGAAAAAGTGATACTGTATTACAGAAAAGGTGGGTGGTGGTAGGGTGACAATAACTTAATGAAAACAGCTTCTTAATTCAAATGAAGAGAGTAAACATGATCTGAATGCAACTGAAACTATAGTTTTTCAAGTGATTTAACTCTGACATTTTATGCTGAGTTTTATAGACAAACTTCTATGGTTAGGGAGACACTATCAGTGAGAATTGGTATTGTGCAAGACAGCAGTGTACTGAAAATAGTTACTTCATCCTTGCAGCTCAGTAGGTGTAACAAATGATAGCTCATTTTCAAATGCTTAGAAAAGCTGGGTGCTTTACCACCGTGTAATTTCTTTAGTACTCTTGAAAAGTACTCTTTACATTGTGAAAAACATAGATTGGAATGTCTTTTCTTTTGCTTCCAGGCAGGACAACAGCATAGACTCCACTTCTTCTTTGAGAGAAGACAAGCTGGAAGGTCAGGAATCAAAACAAGGTATGTAGAGTAGAAAATTTGTCTTTTCAGTTCTGTAAGACTGAGATTTTAAAATATTTTTCTGGTTAGAAACAAACAAAAGTAGTTTTGGTAGTTCGGCCTCCAGAAAATGGCTGAATGCTTTTGCAAGGCTCACTGACTCTTCACATCTCATGTTTCAGCTGAAGAGCAACTCGGTTTATTTCAATTTTTTTTATGCAGGGGGTGGCTAGTACTACTTTTACCATCTATTCAATTTGATAGTTGGTTTTACTTTGTATTGTGAGACTGCATTAGTCTGTTTTGACATTCACAGAAGAACATGATAACTGCTGAAGAACTGCTTGTAACTTAATCATGTTCAGTCTTTTTGATAATTTGCTTTGAATGATTATGCAGAGCTGAGTTCTATGGAAATGCTGCTTAGCAGTCATGAGGAGTGGTGATTGCTATCTTTTACTTGAAGTCATTGCCTTCAGAAGTGTTCAAATCTTCAGATCTCTCAGAGGGAAAGCTTTGTTCTGCATATCCTTCTCCGTATATTCTCCATGTCTGTTCTAGCCAGTTTTCTCATTTATCAGAGGGGGTATGCTCTCCTTGGTCTGTCTGTTCTGAACAATGTACCTGTAGAACCCCTCCTTGTTGTTTTTCACTTCCCTTGTCTAATCAGTTCATTGTGCACCTTGGCTTTCCTGATGCCACCTCTACTTCTCCAGACAGCATTCCTGTATTCTTCCCAGGCTGCATGTCCCTGCTCCCACTCCCTACATATGTCCTTCTTTTCTCTCAGTTTGACTAGTGGGTCCTTGTTCAGCTATGCCAGTTTCCAGCTTCCTCTGCTTGTTTTCCTGTACCATGGGACAGAGAGCTCTTGTGTTCTCATAAAGGCATCCTTAAAGAGTTGCCAGTTCTCCTTCTCTCCTTTTTATGCAAGGACAGCTTCCCAGGGGATTTCACTCAGTAAACTGTTCTCCCGGAGCATAATCAATATAGCCCCAATCATAGTCTCTTTAATGAGCACCTCTGCACTGGTGATAGCCCCAGTTCCAATAACACTTCTCTTCTGGTTGGTCTAATGTGGACCAGGAAGTTGTCCTCAGTGCATTCCAGGAATGTCCTGGATTGTTTGCAGCCTGGCATGAAGCAAGAAGGCTCATCCACAGGCTCCCCTTGCTCAGCTGGCATGTGGTAGACTCTGGTTGCCAGCTGTTCTTTATTGGTCTCATCCCTCATTTTCACCCACAAACTCTCAACTTGCTCATGACAGTTTCTCAAAGGTAGATTTTTGCACTCCATCCATTTTTTTACATAGACATCAATTCCCTTGACCCGCTTTCTCTGTCTTTCTCTTCTGAAAATCTTGTAGCCCTTGATTACTATTCTTCAGTCATGGGAATCATCCCACCACATTTCTGTAATCACAGTTAGATCGTAGTATTCTAGTTGTGTTGTGGCTTCCAGCTCTTCCTGCTTATTTTCCAGGCTGCATGTAAATGCACTTAAGACAGGCTGTCAGCAGTATTACCTTCTCAGAGGAGCCCCCATCAGATCCCTTGAGACAATTCTGAGTTTTTTTCCCCCACTGTTTCCTAAAGTGACAACATTCCCTTCTTGCTCACATAGAATTCCGTCCCCTTCTCTCATCAAATCTACTTTAAAGCTCTATTAATCAGTCCAGCTGGCTTTCAGAATATTCTTGTCCTTCCTGTTCAATTTTTGTCCTGTCTCATGCTCACGTTTTTGGTCTTTCAGAGGCCTGTCCAAGATTGTAGAAACTGAATCTCTGACTGTGACACCAGTTATGCAGCTAGTCATTTACCCGACCTATATTCTTCCTTCTTCTTGGTTCCCAGCCTCCAAATGAGAGGGCAGAGGAGAAACATTGCTTACATTCCTATTTCCTTCACTGTCCTTCCAAGGGATGTAAAGTCTCTTTTAATGTTTTGTGGTTTCCTTACAACAACCATCTGGGACCCAATTTGAATGAGGAGTGGGTAGTAGTCAACCTGTTTATCAGGCCTGATTAACCTATTATTGATGTCTCTGATGTTTGTCCCTGGCAGGAAGCAAACTTACCTGTAGAGATTATACAGGTGGTTATCCTAAATTTAGAATCTCTAAACTATAATTTCTTCTTCCCATAGCCCCCAAATGTAAAATTTACAGAGATTTTGGGATCATTCTTTTCTGCCTTCAGTGGTCCCTGCCATGATGAAGCACTGTTGCCTCATTGCAAATGGCAGTCATGTCCTATCGTGACACCATCCTCTGCTGAAAGAATCTTTGATGCATGAAAGCATCCTTAATTTTCATCTTTTTGAGGCATGATTCTGTTTTTTTTTTTTTCCTTTTTAAATGCAAAAATGCAGTGGGAGACACAGGCACTGTGTTGATTGGCAGAACAGAAAGTGCAAAAGTGGGTAAATTAGTGGTACACCTTTGGTTACCTGTTGTGTAAGGAAACAGTTTTCTTTAATCAGCAGCAGTACTTTTCCAGTCATTTAATGAACACCATGTAACAACTACCCGTATTGGTTTGTAGTTTAACACTGAGTATTTCTCTCTGTCATCTTATTTTCATTTGGACTGTCTCTGTGCAGTAACATGAGAAACTTGGTCTGTAAATGATGTTAGTTCACCCCTTTATTGAGAGTATTTTGAGGTGTTCCAAATTGGTATGTAAGGGGAGGATGCCATCAGATGTCCCTTGTGGTTGGAGGGCTGGGAGCAGAAGCACAGTCCAAGGATACTGGAGTGGCCAAAGTCAGGGTTCTTTATTTCATAGGAAATGCCAATTTGGCAGGGACCCCCAAGGATCATCGAGTCCAGCTCCGTCTCCACACAGAAATTCTAAATGCTTGATGTGTTCAGGCCATAACACCTGAGGAGACATGTAATGCTACCAGAGAGCACCCAGTAGCACCATACATGGCTGAGAAGTGCTATCTAGTAGAAGGGCTGGTGGGTGGTCTTCTTTGGACCTGTCACAGACCCAGCTCCTGCAGCTTCACACCCCAGCTGCATAGGGTCATTGGAGTGGTCTGCACCTACAAAAGGTGGAGTGACCATGGGGAAAATGTTCTCTACCTCCTGCTTGTACCCCTGAGGCCTTTTCAGGGCACACCTTCCACCCGGAGCTGGATGATGCAGAGGAAGTGCCAGCAAGGATGTCTTGCCTGCATGTGGAACTGGAGTGCACCCGTGCAGGGGAGCAGCTGCTGGGGGTTCTGCTTTCTTTACCATGCCCAGAATGAGCTGAGGGGGAAACAGGAGGCAGCCTTCTCGACATCTTCTGTGAGGGCTCCTGCCTTCATGTGCAGAAAACCACATGCTGGTTCCAGAAGCAGGTGAGAGCAGCTGGAGATTTTGCCTCAGTCACGCGACTGCTGCCTGACAGTGCTGCCCTCACACAACTCCTGCAGGCTCAAGCCAACAACTGCCTCCACAAACACCTTCATTGAGATGGAGCTTTGGGTGCAGTTGAATGACTTAAACACCTTTACTATCAGTGTTAGTAATACTCAGGTTATTAAAAAATTGTCATTGCCTGGTATTTGAAGGCAACAATCACAGAGAGATCACTTGCTTGGGTTTTGTCTGTGTCACTAGTTCTGTTGTTATATGATGCATACAGTCAATGATTCTTCTAGCCCTACAGATAAATGTTCAGGAACCAAATTTACAGATGGATTAAACTAGCAACCCCAACCACCAGCTCTCCTCCAAACTAAAAGTTAGGTGAAAGACAACCGTTTAAAGCCAGATGTGCAGACATTAGTTTTAATGATCACAGAGTCACTGAGTGGTTTAGAGAAGCGACCTTTTGAAGTCATCTGCACCCGATCCTCCTGCTGCCAGAGCAGATTGCCCAGGATTGTATGCAGGTGGGCTTTGAATATGTCCATGGCAGGAGACTTCATGACTATTTCAGGCAACCTGTGCCAGTGTTTAGCTACCTTCATGTTAAAAAAAAATATATAAAATAATGCTTTTTTGTGTTCATGTGGAATTTCATGTGTTTTACTATTTGCCCATTGCTGTTAATGTTGTCATTAGTGTGCTCTACTGATCTGAGAAATTTTTACAACCAGGTTTGCAATACTGTCTAAATACTTAATAAGCAATTTTTTGCTACATATAAGTCATTATAGATTACAGTAGTTTATACAGGAATGAAAAGTTTTTTAGAATATTCATGGTAAATTATATATATTTCAAAAACACTGAGGCTAAATCCCCATTATTCATTAAGAGGGAACATAGCTGTGCCTTGTGCAATTAAAAAGCCTTTAGAATCAGTAATTATCATCATCTGGCTATATGTTTTTTATTTGAAGCAGTGAATGGTAGTTTTGCAAAGATACAAATGTTGGCATCAGACTAATGATTTCTGAGGCCAAAGTATCAAAAGCAATAGTTTTTCTATAGCCAAATTCTGAGATCATTTACACTCTGAGTTTGGCTTTTATTTTATCCTTTAATTTATTGCGCTGCCTCTTCTAATTCATTTTCTTAATGAGCTATGTCTTTTAGCTGACATTAAAAGTGAATACCATAGCTCTTCCTATGTTTTTACTGATGTAAGTTAAATATGTTTGAAATACTTTTGTGGTAGATTTTGAATTTATATGCTGTAGTAGGAGTTTCTATGAACTTTCAGTACTTTTTTTGACATAGTGCCTAATTCCTTTTAAACTAAATAAAATAGTTCTTAAATGTTATTTTTAAAACTGCATTTTGAAAACTAAGCTTACTTTAAAGATAACAAACAATAATCAGTTCTGCTTCATTGTGATTATGAAACCTTACAGCATTTTAATTGGTAAAATTCATCCATATGAAGGAATATGTTTCCCTAGTAGTGCAGCTTTGCTATACTGTACATTCTTTTATTGGCATAAAAATGCATTTACACCTGTCTAAATTAGATCAGCTTTTAAAGATGAGTAAGAAAAACAAAGGGAATTAGTTGTCTCAAATTCGTAGATTTTTTTGCTGCCCTTTATACACTCCATGAGGAGTGTTTTGAGCAGAACTGATTTTTTTTTAATGGGGAAAGAAAAATTGCTGTTGTCTGTCTGACTGCAATTGTTGCATTTGTGTTGCAGGTAAAGGAGAAGATAGTGATGTCCTCAGCATAAATGCAGATGCGTATGATAGTGACATAGAGGGTCCATGTGATGAAGAAGGCAGCCCAGATGTGCAAGAAGACACTGTCAGGAGTGGAGCTGGTCAGATTGATGACCTTCAGAAGGACATTGAGAAAAGTGTGAATGAGATACTGGGGTTGGCAGAGTCTTGCCCAAAGGAGTCTAAAGCAGCAAGCTTAGCTGTTCCTCCATTAGAAGATGTTCAGCCATCAGCACAGCAGCTAGAGCTCCTTGAGCTTGAAATGAGAGCCAGAGCTATTAAGGCTCTAATGAAGGCTGGTGATGTAAAAAAACAGCACTAAGATTGTTTACAATAAATTCTCAGTATCTTTTGAAAGATGTTGTGTTTATTCACATAGTTGTAGGGGTTGGAATGAACCCAACCCCCTGCTAAAGCAGGTTCCCTGCAGTTGGTTGCACAGCCAAGTCTTCAGGAGTATTTTGAATATCTTCAGAGAAAGAGACTCCACTACCTTTTTTTTTTTCTATCTTGAGTTTTTCCATGAGCTCCTAGCTAATTCATGTAGGCCTTCTGCCACCTTTGTCTGATTTCTTGCTCTTGCAGATGCACTATTATTGAGGTTGGAGGAAGTGGTGCTTGAGTATCAACCAGCTCTTACTTTCCAGTGGGCCCTTTTACTTTCCAATGCTCTGTTCTCTTCGGCGCTGAAGTGTATTTGGGCTGGGGTATGACATTCCTTATTCAGACATTTATGATACTGTTCACTGCTTCCATTGCCTTTGGTGTGCTGCTTCATGCCCAGCACAGATGAACTGCAGCACAAGTGAGTTGGTTTGATGCTGCCCTGAGCATCCAGCTGCCTCTGTGCATGGTTATATCTTCAAGGAGGCACAGTGTGTATGGAGCTATGCCATGAAGAACCTGGTGCCTTCAGGACAAAATAGGAGTGAGTTCTGTGTATCTTCACGGCTGGAAAATAACCGCTTTATTTATTTGCATCTTTTTAGTTGAGAAACTTGATTTGTCTGTTGCTTATTAGAAGTACTCTTTTTGCAGTGGTGTGACATCCTTCAGCATTCTTCCCTGTGATCTGAGGTGCTTGTTTTTCCTTGGGTCCAAGTCATGATAATGCAAATGTTCTATTTAAATTAAATAGCAATTCATTTTGAGAAGGTTAAAAGTGTGGCTAGGCTTCAGAAAGCTGATTTGCTAAACGTGTTGTTGTTGTGTTTTTTTGTTTGTTTGCTTTGGAATAAACGGTTGAACTTTCTTATTTTCTGAGTTTTGAAAGTGCCTGTAAGTGACAAATACCAGGGTTTTTATATTGGTGGTTGTTTAATTATGTTCCTCTTTTCCATTTTTGTGTTGTATCATAACTGAAATAAAGAAAATGGAGTCTTTTTCTTGACAGTGTTGTTTTTTAAATATTTGGCATAATATTTGGTAGAGTGTTACATTAGATTACTTTGAAGACCCTTTATTTTTGATACTAAATTGATGCAGCCATTTCACATTCCCTGTAAACAGGAAAATCTAATTTTTGTGTACTTGTTTCTTAGAAGAGCCATTTATTTGTAACTGTTATATACAAAATCATAATTCTTTATTTTTGACTTCAAATGAATTTGTTTGTAAATAACTTGTACCATAGAATAAAATTTCCTGCTGTGATTTCATGACATAATTTCAAGAATTCTGATCTCTGAGAAGTAGTGCCATTTTTCTGTTTGGCTGCTAATCACAATCATATTAACTTGTGTGTATTTATGTACAGAAAATAATTTTTTTATGGTGTGAATCTTGTGGATGTGATCCTTTGATACCTATGGTTTCTTTGTCAATTTGTCCTACAAAGGTGATTCCTTGATTCCTGTGCATCTCTGATGTATTCCCACCAACCACTAGGCAGTAAGTACTTCGTGCTAAATCCAGTCCTCAGCAAGGCATGTATAAATCCAGTTTAATTGGAATTCTTTTTCATACACCAGAAGTACATGCAGTGTTGCCACAGAACGATGGATTCCCATTTGGAACTAAGTACTGCTTTCTTAGAATTTTGCTGCTGTTTTAAGTAATGATAAATGAAGTCATAGGTCTGCTGGAAACTTGTTGTAGGTACATGTTTCTGAGCTGGCAGCAGAGGGGCAGCCTGACAGCACGGCATCTGGCATGGAAGTGTATATGGAGCAAAGCTGTGTCACTGAATTCCTCTGTGTGGAGAAAGTGACACCCACTGACATTCACTGATACTTGTGAATATTTATGGAGTCCAACCAGGGGGTGTGAGCACAGTGAGATGGTGGGTGGTGCTTTTCAGCAGTGATCACAGTGGGTCTCATCCACTGGTGCAGGCGTACAAAAGTGTGGCATGCAGTCTCTTTTCATCGCTGGTGCAAATGCAGAACTAACGGTATGATGTGTTGAGAAGGAGTGATTTGTAGCTGAGAGTTTCCTTTATCAAATAGCCTGATTGTGCTCTTCGTGCTCTTTGTATTACCTGTGCAACCTGGTGTAGGGAACCTGCTTTGGCAGGGGGGTTGGACTCGATGATCTCTGGAGGTCCCTTCCAACCCCTACCATTCTGTGATTCTGTGATTCTGTATCAGTTGTAGTTTTTATGGAAATAAAGAGGAGGCATTACTTTTGGAGCAAGCTGCACGTGTGTGTATATGAATACACATGTGTGTATGCCTTCAGAGGGACCTCGTACGAGTGATGGCAGAAGTGCTAATCTGTGTTTATGGTTTTGTACTATTGTTGCTCAGACTGCCAATCAGATCAGCTGACTCAAGGTGCTTCCTGCATCGATTGTGTGCACAGCAAACCGATCAGTCTGCAGTAAAATGTAACAGTAAGAAAGCTGGTGTATCAAAAACAATATGCCACTGTTTGTTGCTCACTGCTACGTATCCCTTTTATTTTTTTATTTCCTTTAGATTAATGCATCAGTTGGAGGAAAAGGCAATTTGTATGTAAAGTATGCAGTTGTGAATTATGTATGAATTGTTAATCTTACAGGATCAACCACTTGGTTGGCAATTGGTTGGTTGTGCACTTATGCTGGTCAGCATAAGGAGAAAGATTTTATTCTGCACTGGAACAGAAATGTTTTGTATCTGGTTTTGTCTGTTCTATAAAAGGAAGCTCTGTGTGTTTCTGGGGAGAAGGGCTGATTGTATTTCTATTTGGTGTGACTCCCCAGAATGCCAAACTTTCTTTCACTGTATATATGCTTCTATAATAACTAGACTTCCAGGTGCCAGCTTGGAGTGGCAAATCACTGACAAATCACTCTCTTGAGGAAAATTTAGTAGAGTTGGTAACACTTTTCATTACAATATTTGCTCTCTCAGGAAAATGTTTTGCCTGACCCACTGAGAGCCTTGCACATTTTTTTTTAAGACTGCCATAATTTTTTTTTTTTAATTTTTCTGTTTAAAGTGGTTATAATTATTAATCACAGTGAACAAAGGCTTTGATCGCTGAGTTCAAGTTACTTCTAAGCAGATAAAAGGGTATCTCATAGGATGTCAGATCAACAGTGTAGATGATTTAAGATGTTCTCGTTCCAACAGTTCAATTACTGTCTTAAACACGAGCAGTGTAGAACTGTGCTGTGAATCTCATCTCGCTGCTGTGATCACCAGCCTTGTCTGTAGTCACAGGAGTGTGGTTTGAGAAGGAGCAGCCACCATCTGAGAACCCTCCAATGGGACAGAATATCTGCTAGCAAGCTGGGTCCTTATAAAGTCAGAGCTACAAAGATCAGAGAACCATAGGATGGCTTGGTTTAGAAGAGTCCCTAAAGCTCACTCAGCTCCAACCCCTGCTGTGGACTGGCTGCCATCCACTCGGTCTGCCCACAGCCCCATCCAACCTGGCCCTGAGCACCTCCAGGGATGGGGCGCCCCTTGTTCATTAGCATTAGTCTTTAACGGTAGTCTACAAAAGAGGTTTTCTTAACCAAAAGCACTTCATTTTCATCTGCGGATAAAACTTACAGGGGGGTTTCTGTAAAATAGGTAATGAAGAAAACTCTTGTGCCCATGAATACATGTGAAGTTGTTATATAGCATTTTATAAGCCTGTGTTAAATTCATAAGTACTAATACAGCTTTATAGGATCAATGAAGAAGGTAGACATGCCCCTTACACAGAAGGTGGTACTTAAAATGAATTGAGAAACCCATTCCTTACTAAGGAAGGGAGGTGAAGTCGTTAATTCATGCAGCAACATCACAAACACAGCATGAACACCAAATTAAAAACTGATTATGAAGTCCTCCAATTGAGTCCCAGTAATATAACACTTAATGCTTATTGCAAAATCAATCTGCAAGACATGGTGATAAAAATGTTTACCTTCTTTATGACAAAAATGCTAAAATGTAAAAATGCTGCAGGTTTGTTTCCTTAGGTTTGTTTGTTTTCTGGTCCTCTTTTTGCCATTAACATTAAAATATGTTAACAAGATATAGAAGAGGCTTAGAAAAATCTGAGGTCAGTAAAAGCTGAGATGTCTTCCACCAGTTAATCAAACTGTAGGGAAAACAGAACTATAAATATTACAATGTTATCAAATCGTAGAGCATAAGTAATCATCTCAGTGCACCATCGCTTTCTTAACTGTTGAAAAATTTAATCCTTTCCCATGGGATCTGTCTTGATTGCTGCCAGACTCAAATACGAGTTGGTTTTTTTTGTTTTTTGTTTTTATTCTGTATCTCATGACTGCAAAACTGTTCTTGAATCTATGATCTTCCGTCCCACCTTCCATTGTGTGATTTGAGTCAATCAGTTTGTATCTGTCAAATCCCAGCTTTACTCCCCTGACCCGCTGCATACAACTGGTGCAGTTTTGCATGTCTGTGTTGAAGATGTATCCACTGGAACAAATGCAAAGACTTCTAAGGTCACTGGAGGAACACAGGACGTGACACGTGACCACCAAAGATAGCTCAGTAAAAAAAAATACTGAAGTGTTGAGGGAATGTATTTCCTGTCTAAGAACACAGGAAGAAGTAGAACACTGGGAGTGTGTTTAATCTGAATGTGAAGTTGGTGAAGAACAAATGCTTATAATGTGCCTGTGAAGGCATTTTAGTTAGATTGCTCCATCTCCTCCCTCCCATAGCATTATTATGCTCCTTGTGTTTAAATGGAATCCACATCAGAAAGCAGACCTAACTATTTTCTTACTGCTCCCCACCAGGGTCAGCACCTTAATCCACTTTGCTACATTGGCACAAAGAAATAATAGGCTTGAATGCGGAAGCAGAATCAGGGCTGCATAACCAGCCCTGGTGCTGTGTGGGCTTGTGTGTTGTGTGGGCTTGGGATTTGGGGTTTCAACAGCCTGTGTGAAAACCTAACTGCTGAGAATGGCACTAGGTTGCCTCACGATAGGGTGATAACTAGTCTAGCTTCTTCCACTCCTTGAAATCTGAGGCATCAGAAATAAAAGTCCACAGTTTAATACTGTCTTGTTGGAGTGACATATTCACTTGAGAACGGTAGCAAAACCACTTCAAATTTAGATTATTTTGTCTATTGAACTTCACAGTCTATGCACTACTTACTGATTATTCATGTGTTTTTAAACAGAGTAATTGTATTTGTTACCATGTGCAGTGTGGATAATGTTTCATGGTTGGATGGAAATAAAGCTTTTAAAATGTGTCCACACTAGGGGGCTGTGTTGCTTCAACAATGTCAATTTCAAAATGCTGTATATCGAGAGCAGAACCAGAGCTGTATAAACAACTTATAAGCACATTTATTTCCTGCTTAAAAAGGGTTTGGAAAGGAATAAAAGGGAATGATTTGCAATTTTGAGAAACATAAAGTAGGAGCAACGACATTTTATTACATATATGCTTAAATGAGATATTGAAGTTTAAGGATGAATAGTTGAACTCATTGTCCTGACTTGAGATGAATGAATTCTGGTTGCTTTGGTCCTAAAGCGGTCCCTGAGATGAAGGACACAGAGCTCAGCTTGGTGCTGACCTGCACCAGTTTTCTTTCAATCCCTGCGGTGTTGTGAGATTGCTCTGTTGCAAACACAGGCGATCCTTTAGGAAGCTCTCTGCTCTATCTCCCAAGCAAGATTAAGATTAGTTGTTTAGTATTTATTAGTAGTTAATATCTTTTCCCTCTTACTTGCCAGACCTCGTCAGAACATTCATAATGACAGATACTGAAAATAGAATGGATGCAGAATTAAAAAATGAACAGAAGGAACCTCTTGAACTATAAAGCATGTATAGTCTTTCCTATCTTTAATTTCAACTAACCATTTAAATACTTAGTGGATCTAAGCAGCACAGTTAGAATCATAGAATCATAGAATCACTCAGGTTGGAAAAGACCTTAAAGATCATAGAGTCCAACAACAACAACCTAACCGTACTACCCTAACTCTAACAACCCTCTGCTCAATCATGTCCCTGAGCACCACATCCAAAATGGTTTTTAAACTCATCCAGGGATGGTGTCTCAACCATCTCCCTGGGGAGCCTATTCCAGTGCTTAACAACCCTTTCTGTAAAGAGTGCTTTCTAATATCCAACCTAAGATTAGAGATAGAGGACTGACTTTTTGTTTAACTGTGTATAAAAGGGCGTTTTAAAGAAATAGGTTTCTTGAGGAGCTTAAGTCTTTACTAAATACCATAGAAATGTTAATATTGTTCAATGGAAGTTAAAATGTCTACCAAACCATCTACCACAGTAGGGCCCTATTTAGACAACCTAGTTCCTTTTAAATTCCTGAGCCTATTGTTTTGTGTTGTTTGGGTGTGCCTTGAGACCTAGAGCTTACTAATAGGAACAGTATTAAAACCTGGGGGTTATTTGGGCCTTTCAGACTTATCTATTCTTACTGAATACTGGTGCCAGGTCATGTAATACTAGAACATCAGTTGTTTCACTGGCCAACTTGCATACACCTTCCAAAAATGGGATGGTTGTAACTGTTTTGCAGGAGAGGTTTAACGAACACTGCAGCAATTACGTGCTCCCACTATTTTAAGAGTATTTCTCTATACAGGGCACCTAGACAGGCTTGAGCAGTGGATGCAGGAGAGCTTCATGAGATTTAACAAATCTAAGTGCAAGGTCTTACACCTGCTGATGGCAGCCCCTGCTATCAGTACAAGCAGGAGGAAGTAAAAATGGAATGCAGCCCTCCCAAAAGAGATCTGGGGATATTGCTGGTTGAGAAGAAGGACAGGAGCCAGCAGTGTGCCCTCGCAGCCCAGAAAGCCAACCATATCCTGGTCTGCATCAAAAGTGGGGCCAGCAAGACAAGTGAGGTGATCCTGTTCCTCTGCTGCATGCTGGTGAGGCCTCACTTCTGGAGCACTGTGTCCAGCCAGATGTGGAGTCCTCAGTACAGGAGAGACATGAACCTGTTAGAGTGCATCCAGAGGAGGGCTGCAAAAATGGTCCAAGGGATGGAACACCTTTCCTACAAGGACTGGCTGAGAGAGCTGGGACTTTTCAGCCTGGAGAAGAGAAAGCTCCAAGGTGTCCTGACAGTGGCCTTTCGATATGAAAAAGGGAGCTACAGGAAAGAAGGGAACAGGCTCTTTAGAAGTGTATCTTGTGACAGGAAAATGGGAAATGGTTTCAAGCTTAAAGAAGGTAGATTTAGGTTGGATATAAGGAAAAGGTCTTTAACTGTGAGGGTGGTGAGGCACTGGAAGAGGTTGCCCAGAGATGTGGTTGATGCCCTGTGCCTGGAGACTTTCAATGCCAGACTGGATCAGGCCCTGGGCAACCTGTTTTAGCTGTGGTGCCCCTCTTCATTGCAGGGAGGTGGAGTAGATGACCTTTAAAATTTCTTTCCAACTCTAAGGATTCTATGATTCTGTAATTCTATGATTCTTAAAAATGAATGTAATGTTGCCCTTATTCCACTCACTTGGGAGTTCACAGGACTTCCTTTTCAAATATCATTGTGGCACCCAGAAGGCAAGATAGGATGGAAGGGTTTTCTTGCAATGTACACTTCCCACTAATTTGATAAATGACATACATGTCCAGATCTAAAAATTAGTTTTACTTTCTTATTCCATTGTGTGCCAGAGAAAATGATTACTGTTTGCTGCTTCCTTTATTTTTTTTTGACAAAATGTTATAGTCAACACTTTGTCTCACTACTTATTTTTTTCTTTCTTAATATGTATCTCGAGAGGGAACTCTAAACAGTATTTTTACAATGTCCTCTCTCTCTGCCAACTTTTATTTTTAGCTATTGAAGATTAATAATCCACATATGTTAGCTGCAGTAGTTTAATAAACAAAGCTTAATTAAAACAAGAGAAGCACAAGAAACCCAAAGAGGTCTGATTTAGCCCTACAGATTTATGTCATTTTTCTTGTTTGCTCTATGTTTTAGAAAATGGGGGTAGGGAAAGGCCTGGGAGAGAATTTCAGGTTTTTATATTTAATTGAACTAACAGCTTGTGCTGACAAGTAATAAATAACAGTGACACAGAGTGACTAAATAAATTGGTTTCCTCAAACAATGATTCATTTGCTGTCTCGCATTGCCATCAGGTTAAGAGACAGCTTCTTTTGTCAGCCTACAGGAGAAGTATTTGATAGTGTAACAGCCTTCTTTCTATTCCAGTCACCACAGCCTTTTTAAATGCAAGGAATTAGTACAAATAAAAATGCAGCAACTGAGCAAAATTTGGGCTGCTCTTTGACTTATAAAAAAAAAAAAACCAAAAACAAAGCCAACCAACTAAATCTCTGCAAAATCAGCTATCAAGGAGTCATCTAGCTGTGACTCAGTGTACTTTATAGGAAGAGAACCCAGCTGATAGGCAAAGTTCTTTTACTTTTGCAGAAGAAAAACTGCTGATACTGAATCATGTGTAGTGTCCATGATCTCAGCAGGCTTTTGCTTGGCACTCATCATTCAAGGACAGGATGAGTACAGGCCACATTCTCACTAAAATTCTTTGCTGTCAGATGTATACCCACTTACAAAATAGATAGGTCAGTTCTTCAAGGGCACACCCAGCTTTTCTGACCTTCTCATCACGTAGCCCAGTTGCAGGAAGATAAAGCAGCCTTGAAGATAAAGCCGCAGTGAAATTTATGGGGCGATTGTAGCTTGCACTCCTAATTCAGGCTGAAGGATTTATTGCATTCACTGTGCTGATATTCTGCTTGTTTCTTACACTGGATTCATTTCAGGCCTGTGGTTCTGAATAAGCTATCTGGTCAAAAGACTATTTTCCATCAAAGATAATTGGAGCAGCTGGTATAGTACCCCTGCAGAGGAGAGGCTGGCATTTCACAAGTTGCCCTTATGGTCGGTGGCCTGTTGCAAAAATCTTTGCTTACTCTGACCTTTTGCAATACTAGGGACTGACCTCACAGACCTCCAGAGCAGCTCAGCCTTGTACCCGCTCAGAATGCACACAGCTCTTAGGAAACAGGAAACACTGACCAAAAGAGGGGAACTCAAACATACCTGCCCTTCAAGATAGAACTGCTCTTCCCAGATGTCTGTGTAAATGTTATGGAAGGGATTTTAAATGCTCAGAACGCATCCTCAGCGTTTTTCACAATAGAAACCACGCCTATGAGGAATTAATTATTTTGGATCAACTCTACAGTTTCCTTCGCCAGAACTCATTTCTGCACTTGCTTGCCATGCTAAGCTTCCTAATAGAACCACAAAAACATCCAACATAGGCTATGATGTGAGGACAGATGTTTGATACTTATTTTCAATGAATTTAAGGACTGAATCTTACTCTTAATGCCACTGCATTGTTAGGACAAGTGCTGACTGTGGCTCCTACTTGTAGCTCAGCACTAGAACTTCACACACTTTAGCATCTCACTAACCATGCTGTTCCCCTCAAATGACTGTGCTTTGTACCTACAGTTATTGGTACCATATTTTCAGATAATTATTGCTCTCTTGTGTCTGTAATTCTTAGAGCTGTTATCTGCCTGTCGCACTTATCTAACCTTTCAGTTCATCTTTCCACCTGGTTGTCATGAAGCTGTGAAGGGCAGTTCTGCTCTGCAAATAATTGGTTTAAGACAGGGAAACAGTGAAGGACTGCTATGCATGCAGTCAGTTGGAGATGCTGCTGCAGTACCTTGACAACAAACACAAATTTTACTCCTACAGTGACACTGACAAGCTGCAGTGCTAACAACATAGCACCTTTCTAAAACAGAAAGATGGTTTCTGACCCATGTAAATTTCTCTCTTGTTATACATTGCAAAACCGGAGTTGCAAGGCCTGTTTTGCTGACGATCTGTGTTTTTGTTATCTCTGTAGACTTGTATCACAGGAAAACCAGAATGAATTGTATTAATGTAGTCTCTCTGAACAAATCTTTAGTACAATGTCAGTTTATAGCTGAACAAGTACAAAATGTTCTTTTTTTTTCTTTTGGGCATAAGCTTCTTTTACTCCATAGGCTTTCTTCCTACACTCTGTATTTACATCTTCTTATTCAAAGACTGGTAAGCATCTTTCATTTATTTTACTTTTTTTTTCTGTTCATTCTTCTTGAAAAAGATGTTATTCACTGCTTGAGGCTCCCAAATAACAGTTACTAGAATTGAACCTGCTTACATTCTGTTGAGACTGGAGGATTTTCACAAATGAAATAATTATGTTCACCTTACTAAATGACCGTGTTTTAGTGTTTTTTCCATCTGAGACTTTCTCTGTCTGTTTCTATTACTAGGCTTGTGCTTCTTAAGTTGAACATACGGCCTGTGATCAGTGCCCTTCTTCTAATGAGGTAAAAGGATTGAAATCCTTAAAATCTTTCCCTGCTCTGCACCTTTTCCAGTTACTTCATTCATCTGTCATTAAGCATTCCGTAAATGATCTCCAGAATTTTGATAACTGTGATTTACTAACATTGAATCATTGCACCTCAGGCTATTGGGGACCTGGGGAGGTCTCCAGCCAAACCCCTGCCCAGTGCAGGCTCAGCCCTGGGGTCAGACCTGGTTATTAGGGCTTTATCCAATGGGGGCCAGAAGCCCTTGAAAGAGGGAGGCAGCTTTTGGGTGTACTGAGATACAAAGGCCATTCCTTCTGAGTTGCCCATGTATCAACTAGATTTATAATGAAAATGTCCCTCTTCCTACTTCATTTAGAATGAGCATGAATCTTAATGAACTGATTTGCAGAGCAAGACAATCTTATGATCTGGTTTACAGCAGGCTTAGAGATTTGAAGTTTGATCTGTGAAACTTCCTGGGCATTGTGACTCTGAATATTGGACTGATAAGATTTTTAGATGCTACTCTGCATTACCTCAAAGGTTCTCATCTTACTTTTCATTTTCCCAATCAAATAGGTTGGGATGTCCTTCTTACTGTTCCTTGTGTGATTTTTTCTGGTTAGTAGAATTGAACATATCTCTTTTGCATCTATGGGAGAAAATGATGCTCTTTTTTGAGCAAACTGAAATCTATAAAGCTTCTCAGTCCAACACATTAATTTAGGTCTTGCAGGCTTGCCTCCAATGCTGCAGCAGGTACAGAAAATACTAACGAGGTCTTTTTAGAGATGGAACTCATGCACCAACGCAGTGCTATTATCTCCAGCCCCGAGCTCAAGTCAGTGTTTGCTCTTTTCTTTACCATTCCTTCTCCCGTTTATCTGACCTCCTTGCTCCCATCTCTCTAGTTTTAAGCTATGGGTCCATCCTTCTGTGAAAGCACCTTTAGCACTCTTCTGTTCCCCTGGTCTGCCTGAGGTGACTTCTAGATAACTAGAAATCTTTCCTTTGTCTTTGGCATTTCTGACAGTTCTTGTGCTAATCCTGAGGCTCCTGTGGAGGAAAATAACTACAAATAACCTCCTTACCTTCCAAACATTTTCCCTGTCCCTTTCCCTTTATTGGCCTTTCTCCCCTCCCATTGTGAAGCACAGCCTATTTGTAATGAGCCCAATCTTTCCCTCAGTTAATGAGAACAGAAAGGATTTGTGTTGTTCACAGAAAACAAGTATTTTATTGGCAGCAACTAAAGGTTGTTAACGTGCTTTTTGGTCTGTGGGGAAAATGGAATTGAACAGGTGCTTTATACGTGTTGTAAAAGGAAAGAATGAGGATATATATTATACAGAGAATTTGTTGGTTTCGTGACTGAGGTTGTTGCATTCAGTGAGGCTGGTAATCCCATTTCTTGGTGTACTGATATAATGCTGTCCCTATAGCAAAACTGAAAACATCTGATATGCATCTACATTTGGAAAGATATACTTTTGTAACTCCTTAAGGCAACAGAGCTCTTCTTAGATTCCAGTATAGAGAAGTTGCTTTTCTGTTGCTTGCAGTTGATATTTGACTTGACAGAACTGAAAACAAATGTCTCAGTACTTTGTCCAAAGGGTGCAAATTTCCAAGCCTGAAGAAAAGCTAATCATGAAGTGCACAAGGAATAAATGACATTAAAAATCTCTTTACTATCGAAGGGTCCACATTACTTTTCCTAAAGATCCGAAAAGTGAAAGTGCCTCTGCAGCTGCTCAGCACCCTTCGTTTTGAAGATCTGCAGTGCTCCACATCACAGTTTCTGTATTATGTCATCTCCCCGCAGCATGCCCTGTTGCTCCATGAGATGATCTATTTCTGAATGACTACCATATCACTCTCCATTCTGGACATTTAACAAGGAGATTTGCAAGTTAGCTTGTGTGCATATATTATCAAACAAAGTAAAAATAATTGCCTGAACAGTGCTGTGCCTGTTTGTACCATATGAGGCTCTGGCTCAATATTTGTGTTTCATTTGATGTATTTTAGTTACTGAAAATATTTATTTTGTTAACACTTCTCATGAATGCGCTGCTGTCATGCCTGAATGCAATTTGCTGGGCCATCTGCAAAGAATGAAGAGCAGCTCTCTAAATAATTTATTAGTCTGCCTAAATTTGTATGCCAGTTGCATTGCAAAATCTGACTGAGGAGTGGTTTCTTCTGTCTGGTTTTAGGCCTACTGTTACTACAGGGTTGCATGTTCTTCTAACTCAGAAATGCAGCAAAACTGTTGGCTTGTGAAGGTTTTGCTGTGTTTAACAGGGTGTTTCCTGATGAAGAAAGAGAATTGGAACACGCTGCTATCATTTTATGTGTGTGCGTATATGCACAAGCATGTACACATGCACGTACATCAATAGGAAGAGTCTATTTTTTATTTTTACCAGTAGATGGAAGTAATGAAGGCCATCTCTGGGAAAGAAAAACTGGAAACAACACAGGATAGTGGAAATTTAGGGTAGGATTCTAAACACACAGAATTCCTGTGTAATCTACTCACTGATTAACCTGGATTAGCCAAGGGCAGATTAACTGAGGCAGATTCTCGGGTCTTCATTCTGGTATGTTTGCATCCCAGAGAAGCCTGTGATCCTGCAGGAGTAAGACATACTTTGCACTAAATGGGTGGGCTTTAAGGTTCTTTCCACCAAAGTCATTCCATGATTCTACAATACTGGTTTATAGATTCACTCAGTGAGGTCTAAATTAGCTCATTTGGAATCTGGGAGTGAGATTGCTATTGAAGGAAAGAGCGTTTCAAGGATAACAAGCAAACAAACGCAAAAAAGTAGAGCAAAAAAGTAGAGCAAGCCTTCTACTTGGGGCTACATTCATCCAAAATCTGCAGCTCTTTGAAAGCATTGGAAGGTGTACTCATAAGGAAATCTGGTAGTCATCATAGATATCACAAATTGCAGTAAGAGAAGAATAAAAATATTACAAGATCCAGATACTATAATGAAAAATTATAATGTAATTGAAAAAAAAAAAAAGGAACATTGTAAATCCCCCATCACCACCAAGTCTTATGTTCTATAAGATATTTTTGTCCCTATGTCATGGTCTTATTCATGCAGCAATCCTAGGCATGGTTTAGGTTTTTGAATGTCTTGGAAAATCCAGGCATAAAGCAAAAATAAGAAATGCAATAGATTTCTAAATTCTTCTAGAGAATTCCCAAGCAGTGAAAAGAATGTGTAAAGAGAAATTGGCTTTCCTTGCTTTTGAGTTTTTTAGACATTGGTTTTTAATTTCTTGGGCAGGAGCTTTGTCTTCAGTTCTTCAGTTTTCCTTCAGATCTATCCTTTTGTGGCTGTTTTCTTTTTTTTCCTTTTTTCTTTTTTCCTTGCATTGGTGAACAATATTCCGAGTTATCATTTTCACAGCGAATTCCAGAGGTAGTTTCTCCACTGTATATGTCAGCTCTAAACAAGGTTAAACCAAGGCAACACCTAACAGTCCTGGATAGCTCTATGCTACTGAAGTTATATTTAAAAATTTACCAGCACTTTGCTTCCCAGCACTTCAGCTTTGCAAGAAGCTAGAAGAAACATTGCCCTCCTGCTTCGTATCTGTCACAGGCCCAGCAAAATGAGCAGATATGTTGCTCATAAGCAACAGACGTGTCTGCTGTGAAGTTAGTCTTTGTACACAGAACAGGTAGTGGCGTTGGCAGACCTTGAAGAAAAGCCATGGCGTTCTTAGGAAGGATGTGGTAACACGAAATATCTTGAATTTAGCAATTGCTTGTATAGTTAATGCTTGGGTGGGAACCTTGTTTTTCTGTAGGAGAATGGCAGATGTCTGCAGAGAGTTCATGTTGATTTTTTTTCAGGGCAAATCTTCCCTTACCAGTGAGTATTGCAGCTTTCATTCGTTCCGGGCAATTCCAGGACAAGAGAGTCATGGACACATGGGAGAGACTCCAAAACAAGGCTACCAAGATGGTGAAAAGACTGGAGTACCTTTTCCTATGAGGCTGAGAGAAATGGGAATGTTCAGCCTGTTGGAGAGGAAGCAGGGGGATCTCCTCAATGTCCATGCATACCTGAAGAGAGAGTGCAAAGAGGACAGTGCCAGGCTGTTTTCGATGGTGCCTCTTGACAGAACAAGACACAGTGGGCAGAAACTGGAATATGAGAAGGACCGTTTAAATGCCTGTCACAGAAGGCTGGAGATTCACAATCTTTGAGGACCCTTCCAACCCAAGCCATTCTATGATTCTATGATTCTATGAAATGTAAGAAAACACATTTCTACTATGTGGGATTTTGAACATAGCAATAGGTTCCCAGAGAAGATGGGGGGTTTTTAGTCCATGAAGATAGCATCCCGCTGCATGCTGTCTTGAGCAACCTGCTTTAGCTAATTGAGGGAGTTGGACTAGGCAATCTCCAGAGCTGCATCCAACCTCTGCCAAACTATTATTTTGCAACACTTTTATGCATCCTCACCATTGGACTACTCATGCTCTCAATTTTTCATAGTGAAATTGCCAAGGAGTTTTGCCAGCAAGCAAAAAGTGGTCCCAGATAACCTTTTATTATTGATCTTAGATGCAATCCCTTTATCCTGCTGCTCTGGTCTGCTCTAAGTGGAACATGCATATTTATCCTGGGAACCTGAAGACCCAGTGCAAGCACTATGTTGGGGAGAGAAAGGATCCACAGAGCTGCTGCAGAACTGTGTGGGGGCCTCCTGGATCCTTTAGAGATCTGCTAAAATGTGTGTTTGGCTGGCATTATTTTGGTTTTTTTTTTCAGTTCTGTTATTGATAATGTTCCATGTGGCAATAACTTCACCAAGAGATACTTAATGAACTTTAAAAAAGTTTTGAATATAAAGGTTATATTATCAACAAATGGTGGTTTGGAAGAACTAAATAGGTTTATGAAGATTATCCTTCTTTAACAATGCCTTAAATTTTTATCTCCTTATCCCTTTTTCATTGCTTTCTCTCTCAAGACATTATGGTTTATTGTGTCTCCACTAGGTGCCTTGCATATGATTTACACGCTGAATGGCTCTGCTTTGAGAACAGGGTAATGATATAATTTCCCCATTTATATTCAGAGCAGTCAAGACTTTCTAGCTCTCTGAATAATAAAACCACCTGCATTTAATATACATGGAAAAATGGGTAGGCAAATAGCAGATACGGCACAATCAGATAAGTGTAATCAGATAAAATATCACAATATTATAGCAGATCAGCATCTGGTAATGACTTGAATTTTAAAAGACTGACAAACAGCATGGCCTAAAGCAATCAGGCATACCTCATTTGGAGCTACTTATCCCAGATTTGATTGCTCTCTTCGTATGTTTCTGGCAGATTAAACATTCAGTCTGTCTTATTTTAACTATTCTGTGTCTGTGTCTGTCTAAATGAAGAAGCACAAGCTTTTCTCCTTTCTCCTGCAGTTAGGAAGCAACCATAGGTGGTGTCACCAAGGAACAAGCCTGCTCCCTGGCTGCTGCAGTGCTTTGTGCTAAGCACAGATCTGCAGGGTGAGCACTTGTGCAGCAGCCCACATCCTTTGCCTCTGCAACTGCTGCCTTAGTGCTTTGGTGTCTCTCCTGGCTCCTGGAAAACTGGAGAAATCTGATAGATCTTTTCTTCTGACTGATGGCCCTTGGGGCAGTAGGGCATGGAAGACTTCTTTCCTACATGCTACTGAATGCTGTGGGACCTGTGTCACCCTTGGGGGTCCTGGCCCTACAGTAGCGCAGGTAGAACAAGATCAATCAATGTCACTGTAGTGTTGCTGCTCTATGTAGGTAAGACATGGCCCATTCTGTAGCTATTTCTATGCCCACATCAATAGCAAGTCATGTTGGTTCTTAATGCAGGTCCTACAGTAGCACCCAAATGTGACATTTGGAGATGTTTTCTCTCTCTTTCCCCCTTCCTTACTTTCTCCCTGGCCTCTTTATATTTTATTCCCCAGTCATTTGCAGAAACTCTTCTGGTTCTGTTAGAACTGCTGATTGTGTGCAGTGAAATATCACTGCAAGCTCCTAGTGCACAGTGAGGCAAATGCAAGGCCAGAGACTGGGGAGTTTATTCGCTCCTAATTACTAAGATTGAGTTTGGATTTTGCACTCTTGAAAGGTTGAAATGCACTCTTGCAGGTTGAAATGCTCTGTTTCCAGAATATACTGGGAGCTGCATGCCTTTCTATACACGTGTTTATTTTTAAATCACAGTACCTTGAACTTACACTGTAGCACCAGAAACCTTTTTACTATAGCTAAACTTGAAGTGTAGTTAATGTAGAAAATACCCAGAAGAGCTCTAATACTTTTATAGACTGATAGTAAAGTCAATGATTCAGAGGCTACAACAGGCCACACTGATTCCTTTGAGTTCAAATTGGTATGTGTTAGATCAGTACACAATATCTCAGATATTTTGCATGCAGATGGAAGGAAATTCTGGAGTCCAAGGCTATTGACATGCTTAGTAAGTAAAATCTGTAAGTAAGTAAAATCTGAAAGCTGAACAATGCTTTGAGGCCCCAGTACATGGTTCTGTCCAAAGATAGGCATGCTCCTTGGAGAGCGACCTATAGAAGATATTGTTCTGCTAAGAACAAGGTGCACTCAATATCAGTACAGGGCAAAGGCTCATTCTAGCTCAGAATGCTGCAGTAAATGGTAGCAAGGGTTGCTCCTGCAGGGGAATCGGAAGGTGACTAAAGGCAAGACTCTGCCCTGTGCCCTGAGTGCTTATGTCCTCAGATGGTATCACTGATAGAGGAGGGAATAACAAAATGAAGCACATGGTCCAGGCAGCTCAAGAATCTGGAACTTGAAGCTTTCTGCTCAAGTATATGGTGCACAAGGAAATAAAGGAGGGATGGTTTGTCATTAGTTCTTTCTTCATTTTGTGTGGCATAGAGATGAGATATGATCTGTATTTTTGTCTCCTATCCCTCAAGTTCTTGTGATTCCTGTTTCACTGTCCTCATGTCTTCATTTCACTCCTTCAGTCTGCAGCACTCTTTTGCAATGTCTTTGTCTTCCACACATCTTTATTATGACATTACAACTGGCCTGAACAGTAGCTGAATCAGTTTTGGGGGATCTAGTGTAACACTGCTACTGTTCTTTGCCATGATTAAATGTAATTGCAGCCTATAAATTGAGTAAAGAATGCAGCAGCTGGAACACTAAATGTGCTTGGCAGAGGCCATCAAAATTAAGATTGTGAAGCCCTGGCACTAGTGAAACTGGGGACAGATCTTTCACTTCTTCACTGGAGACAGGGCTTGCAGCAAAATGTGTCTGCCAGTGTGACATGGCTGTAGGAATGAGGCCCAAGGACTGTCCCAGCAACCTTCCCTGTGAGGTTAACTCATGTGTGCATTCAGATGGAGGCAGATTTTTTGATCTTTAACAAGTGAGAAATTGTCATTTATACTCTTATTTTCTGTAGAATGGAGAGAGTACAACTACTGGTAATCAGTATAATCATAGTGCAGCTTTTCAGATATGAGGACTCCTCCAAAAGTAATGCCTCCTACTTTATGATGTTGCCCTGTGACACCAGAGGTGGATGTTGGCAATAGAGGTTGGTCCTTCCTGCCACTATTCCCTTTCATTTTGTTGCCTTATGGCAGATAGCAACAGAAGGGCAATCTGACAGAACGGTGTCTGACATGGAAGTGCATATAGAACAAAGGTGCATCACTGAATTCCTCCATGTAGAAAAAATGGCAGCCACTGACATTCTCTGGCACTTGCGAACATTTATGGAGATCAATCAGTGGATGTGAGCTTTGGTGAGGTGCTGGGTGCTGCATTTCAGCAGTGACAGAGGGTCACTCTGTTTCATCACTGGTGAAAATGCATAGCTAATTGTGTTACAGCTGAAAATTAGCTTTGTAGCTGAGAATTTGCTCTACTGACAGTGTTATTGTGCTCCTTGTATCTTTTGTGGTTTCCCCACAAATAAATAGGAGGCATTACTTTTGGAGTGATCTACATACAAACAACCAGCCTTGGTCTGCCCCTGAACACACTGCTATCCTGCAGGCATTGGTTTGTTAATGCTGGCTGTCATGTCCTGAGGTTGAATTTCCATGGAACTTGGTAGGAGCTGAGTACCAGACCAGACCCCTGAGCTTTTCTCAGGCTAAACTGCCTAGGTCACAGAGAAATTCTAGGTGGCAGATACTGCTTATCTGAGGACAGCTTGCAGGAGCAATATTGCCTCCATTCTAAATCCTGAACCCACACCATCCTCTTCCATTTTTTCTTTGAAATATGATTTTTTTTAGTTCTTTTTCATTTTAACTGGCTTATTATGTACATGAGTATGTGCAAAATTAGCGTGGTTGGTATGCCAAGAAACTAGATTTTTCTACACAGCTTGAATGAATCAATCCCCACAGTGTCAGAGATGGGAAAAGGTACACAAACTTGTAGAGGAGACAAAGAATTAGTATGATGATTGTTGCTTATTTTAAAGAGATTTGCCCCTTTGAGCCCCCTGTTCTCCCATGTTGCTTGCATTCACTATAATGTGACATTTATTGATTTGTTAGTCAAAGGGCTGCTGTCTCTCTTAATCACTTGAAGGGAACTTTTCTAAATATAATTTTTGTAGATAAAATCTCATGTGGTCCTGAAGATATTTCAGCCAATGAATGTCAGCATATCAGAACAGGGAACTCGAGGTCAGAAAGCCAAAAAACCATTATTCCACCCACCTCTGCAGAAATCCACCCTGTGTCCCCCTCAAAGCCAAAATGGAGTTGGACCATTTGACGTTTCAGATTTCCATACAGAGAATAGGAAGTGATGCCTTAAGTCACAGTAAATGTTCATAAGGTTTCCTTATAAACCCCAATATGCTGTAAGACTGTCAGTTTGCAGTCTGAGGGGAAAACACAGTCATTATTGTACAGGCATGCCTGTGTTAGCATTAGCAGCAATTACTCAGGTTTGCCATTTTCTGTTTCATATCTACCCCAGACATTTTGCTTTAGAAGAATGACCGAGATGTTTGCAGCTCTTCTGGATCCAGGATGAGAACGACTCATACTGAAAGCTAGTTAGCACTTCAGCTGAGCTCAGATAGCTAATTTTCATTAGTAAGTAGGGCTGACAAGCAGCCGATAACATGTACCAAATGTACTTTAACTTCTATCTCTGATTGGTGATTCCTCCATAAAAATCCCTACAATACTTTTGTTTTCAATTAACAGCAAAACTTTGGCATTTGAAAGGAATTCAGAAAAGGTTTTTAAAATGTTAAATATCTCTCATGATATGCGTTTAGAAAAATCATAGTGGAAAGTAGCTAAGTAGGATGATTAATGAGGAAGACAATTAACATATTTTCAAATGCATCAATATTATGGCTTGACATGTCCTTGTTCCTGCTTAAAATTAGTAATGATAAATACAGAGACCCTATTAAACTGTTAATAGTTTGATAGGCACAGCTGAGCATGCAATGGAGAATAATATAAATTAGTAATCGGGTTGATAAATCTGTACCTTATTTGGGATGATGCAGGAGAGAACACAGTGCCAAAAGAAAGTAGACATGGGTTGAAGTTAAATCCCAGTATCTTAATTTTCTTTTCTCTATCTTGGAAGCCCTAGGGGATATTGGAATCAGCTTCCAAAATAGTTTTCTATCTTTTCTCTAAAAGGAATACAAAACCAAATCCAAGCATTGCATTGCAGGACCATAAACTCAAGTTTATTTAATCCTCTTCTGCAATTTGAACCGTGGGGGATGTTCAAAAGTTAGAAGTTCCTCAATACTTTTGTAAGATCTACCTGTGATGTCACAGTGGGAAAGTATGTGTTTGAGGGGAGAAACAACAAAACAACCTGCTAAAAAAGCCCTAACACAATCAAATCCTATAAAGAAATTGTGAATGTATTCATTTTGGCTTTCTTACTGCCTGTGTATACTTGCATTCTCATCTTAAAAGAATGTTCAGAGAGGTGAAGGTACTTCAGTTGGTGACCTGCAGTAACAGGTGAATAAAATGAATTGTAAAGTTTTGCCTAAGGCTACAGCAAAGATATTGTACCGTCATAGAAAAACCCACACTTATTTCATAAAAATGAAAAGATGGTCACTAAGTTCATTTTATTATTCCTAACTTTATTTTTCGAAATACAACAGTGAGGGAAGAAAACAGTTGTGACAGAGAGGTGGAGTGGAAGGATAGAATTAATGCATCCAATATCCCTAGGTCCTACCAGAATCGTGGTGGACACCAAGTTGAACATGAGACAACATTATGCCCTTGTGGCAAGAGAGGCCAATGCCAGGGGCTGCACTAGCAGGAGTGTTGCCAGCTGATCAGTACTGTCTGGTGGGACAAGAGGCAATGGGGAAAGACTGAAAAGATGGAAAATCCATTTAAACAGAAGAGAAATCTTTTTCACTGTGAGAATATTCAAGTAATGGAACAGGTTTCCCAGAGATCTTGTGGATTCTTCATCCCTGGAAATACTCAGAACCCAACTGCATGGGACTGTGGGTGATGATCTGCTCACTTGCTGTCTTCTGAGCTGGGAGAGATGGGCTGGTGATCCCCAGAGGTTCCTCCAGCCTCAGTCCTGCTGTGATCCTGTGATTCTTGGTAACATCCATTTCTTGCCTATGAAAAAAAGAGCATGACTGGATTTTGGTCATTAAGATTTTTTATTTTCTAAATTAAAGGATTTAGAGCAAAATTTCCCAAATGCTAAAAGCCGACAGAAATCCTAACGGTAACATTTATTTCAGAACTGAAGTGTAGTCTCTACAGGAAAAAAAAAGATAAAAAGGGGGATATATTTTTATTCCTGAAATTTCCAAGATAAATAGAGATCAAACATGTATGCAAATGAATCACTTTAATGAACACCATCTATTTTTAAATAAGGGCAAGAGGCCTATATTTGTTTAAACAGGAGATGTCAGGGACAGCCTACAGTCAAAGCTGATTTTACCTTTCACTTTGGGTTTCTTAAGCAAATATAATTGGCATGACATGTCAGAGTTCAGTCAAGATAGAGAGCACTCTCAGTTTCTTGTGACATCAGAACAATTCTCCTTTATTTTGCTCAACATACATCTTTTATACCATTCACTCACAAACAAGAAGTTCCTGTTCCTCTAACAGTTCCTCTAACTGGCCCTTAGCTACCCCCAAGCAGGGGTGATAAAGGATAAAAGGTTTCTCAATTGTGACAAGATTAGCAGTGCATACAGAAGAATCTCCTGTTTAACCTTTGCTCTCTGTCTCACACTGCAGTCTCCCAAGGTTTCACTGTGATCGGGTCTATCAAGGAGTCTGATAAGCTCTTTGGTGACTCACTCACAGTTACATCTTCCCCAGCAGTGACAGAGCTGTCATTTTGCTACATAGGATGAAAATCTAACAGTTTGAAGTTTAACACTTATGCCCTGTTATTTGCTTTTGGATTGGTGGACCTACTTTATTCTTCTGAAAGCCATTTCAAGCTAATTGAACACTGAGGTCTATTTTCAATACACTTTGGCTACAAAGACACAGCAGGCACCTTTACAATTTTCTTCTTCTTTTTTTATTTAATATATTATAATTTTCTGCAGTATCAATGAACTGAATGTATGCAAAAAGTGACTTTGGATTTTATTTTCTTATTCCTGAAGGTGAGAAGATGCTTCTAGCAGACACAATGCATGTGATGCACCCCATTTTAAAAGGTATTGAGCCTTTCTCTTTTTGCTTCTTGTTTTTATGGCACATAGCACAAAGGGAGCCAGCTCCATTATGCGGAATACGAAAAGCAGTCACTGAACCCGCAATACATTAACCTTACTGTCACTGTGAGTTAGCTCAAACACAAGGTAAACCTGCTCACTTCTGATCTGTGCTGCTCTCCAAAAACCTTCTCCCTTTTGCTGATGCTTGCTTTCATGCCCTTCATTCTACTGTACAAGAAAAGCATCTGATCCCAAATGGAGAATTGTAGAAATGTAGAATTGTAGAATTTTGCTGTATATTTATCATATTTATTTTATCTTTTCATTTTCATATTATTTTCTTGGCAATGTAAAGGCTGAATAAACTGGACGCCATGTTCTTAAAGGTCCAAATTTCAAGGAGAAGAACGTGACTGGTGCAAAGTGCCCCAGAATAAGGGGTGTCTTGGGAATAGTTTCAGTGATAGACTGCCATACAAAATTATGTAGCAAAAGGATATAGTTTGTGCTTCTGCTCCTCTTTTGACTCCAGTAGCAGATTTGGGATCATAGCACTTCATTGCTCTCTCTTGAGAGTTACACATACTAATTGAGGTGCAGACCCCTTGTTCGATGAAGCTCTTCTGATTTAAAGGTGTTGCTAATTAAGATGAAGACGAGCCATCACAGGCAAGTCAGTGCTTTACTGCAGCTCTGGTGAAACACCAGGGTATTTGTAATGCCTGCCATAAAGCTTCTTGGAAGTCCAGCCATTAAATGCAGTCACCGATCCTGCTTTCTCCATTATTTGTATTCTCTCATTCCAGATGACAGAATCATTTTTTAAAAGTACATGCCGTGTGAGCCGGTGGAATGGGATGCTAAAGGCATTAATAAATTAGAGGTGGATTTATAAATTCTGCTCAGGGCTGTACTAACAAAGCTGAACTGAAGGGAAATTGAACTTGTCCTTTTAGATAAGACAGCACCTTGTATTTAAAAAAAGAAACAAAACAAAAAAAACAACAAAACACTGAGAAAATAAAAGTAACATCCATTGTCCATCATAGCTGCATCCCAGTTTCAAGATTAGAAAGCTTCATTTTCTCTTCTAGTGAACGACAGTAGTGACCCACCCCTTAGAGGCACTGGCCTTCCAACAAACAATATGGCAGAGGCAGGACACGTGTACAGGGCCTGGCAGACGGCTAATGGAAAACGATGCAGTTTCCTACAGTATTTTCTTTTTGAACCCTCTAAGGTAATGTTGTCCTACTGAAAAAATATCTGGAAACACTGGTTGTGAAGCATCAGAGGGGAATCCACCAAAGTTTCTGTGAGATTTGGACGCTAATGTGCTTTGCTTGCAGTAGCGAGTTACACCTGGCACTTAGGATACTCTTTCTATTGGGTATAATTTGCAATTTACTTTCATTTACATGAATTTCTCCATATGGATGACAGTGAGCTGCATTAAACTGTTAAATGCATACAATTCCCAGCTGATATGATGCAAAATAAAAATGCCAAGTGAATATGTACATACTCCTGTATACCTGACTATCAACTGATCTTCATATCTACCTACAGATTTAAACCAATCTGCTTAATACAGATGTTACTGACATGCCAAAGCACGGAACTGTGCTAATAGACCCCGCTACTGACGTTTTTGCAGTACTTTGCAAATGTCTGAAGATCTTTTTTTTAAATTTTTTTTAAACAGAAGGTGCATTAGTGACACAATGACTGAGGCATTAGAAAATGAAAACCCTCACCGGGATAATCCCATTGCAGGAGTGGGAAGGCCATCAGAAAAGCACCTTCCATTTGGTTCTGCAATGTATTTTATCTAAGCTAGCAGAGGGCAATACTTGGTTTAATTTATGCATCTCTGCAGTATCAGTTATAGCTGTCTGTGCCTGAGCTACTCATTACTGGAGGAGGCAGCTAGGGAGCAGTGTGCTGCAGTAAATAAAGAAAGTAGGTGGTGAGCAGATTTAGGAATGAGTACAGTCTGTAGCACGATGAGACTGCCTGTGATTAAAATGAGGTTAAACCACTGAGGTCAAATCAAAATTACACCATTTCTCCAGGATTCAGAATACGGAACATATATGTTGGAGGTGGACTTATTTAATGGGGTTAGAAGATACAGTTGGTAGGATTTGAGATCTAGTTTTAAATTCGTAGTTAGTCTTGTTCAAATAGTAGCAGTAAACCTCTTTGGTTCCATGAATGCTGCTATAAATTCAAAAAATGTCATTTCTTTATGCTGAATTTATATCAGGAAGAGTGGTATGTGACCTGAAAATTCTATTTCAGGTACCTCTCCCTTAGAGCAGTAAAACAAACTTGAAATTGGCTTTCAGTTTGTCTGTGAGTATTATCTATCTACTGAAGCAAGAGAGATTTTTAAGTTACAATCTCTGCAGGAAAAATGTGTGCTTATACAGTTTAAAATAAGACTGAAAATACGTTTTTATTAAAAAAAATTATCAAATGAAACTAGGGGCAGCATTTTAAACCTTCTAACTGCTAGAATTTTAAGTCTAAATTCCTGTGAAACTCTGAAAATTGATGACTCCTTTTAAAAACAAATTATTTAGAGGAAGTATTTCATAGAATTATAAAATAATTGGGTTTGAGGGACCCCAAGGATGATCAAGTTCCACCCCCCCGTGACAGGCTGGGCCACCAACCTCCCCATTTAATACTAGTCCAGGCTGCCCAGGGCCCCATCCAACCTGGCCTCGAACACCTCCAGGGATGGGGCATCCACAGCCTCTCTGGGCAGCCTGTGCCAGCACCTCACCTCTCTCATAGTAAAAAAAACCTTCCTGACATCCAAGACTTTGTGATTAAATGAGGCGATCCTGTGTTTTGGAGCAGATTATCCTCAGGTAGAAAGAAGCATCATACACAGAATATCAGTGGAGCTGTACTGACTTATGTTTATGTAAGTATATAGTGCATGCGTTTTTTCTTCTTCTTCTTCTTCTTTTTTTTTTTTTAATTATAAGAGGCCAAAATTAACTTTTAAAAATCTTTCTTTTTCTGAAGTTTGGTTTTATTATGGAAATGCCGTAAGTTATTCATCTGACACCACAAGTGAATAAAAACAGAATTCATCCTTAATTAATGCACTCTGCTGTAATGTGATTATTACAGGTGGATGCCTTTCACCTAGAAGCTATCTCCTAACCTAATAACACCAAGAAGAATGAGTTGGCATGACATTTTTCTTCTGAGACTGGAGTGTACCTACAGGGTAATCTCTTTCCCTTTTATATTTCTAAATGTAACATTTTGAAATCAGAAAAGCACACACCTCTTTTGTAATAAAATCCTTACTCTTAACTGGGTAGAAAGGCTTTGTTTATGAAACGGCACATTATGATTTCAAAGGTGATGTTAGCATTTGTGTCACACCCACTCAGCTATTACAAGCTATGTATTTCCAGAAGGCAAACATTTCATAAAAGTACTCTGGATAGCCAGGAAGTAAGCTGCACTATTTGGATTATGTTCTACCCACATGAAATAACATCATCTATTTCAGTTGTTACAGCTCTTCGATTTACATTCACTTATTCACTTATTCACTTTTTTTTTTTTTTTTTCTTTCAGTTGGTTACAGTTTGAGGTAGAAGTGTAAAGGATCTGATTTCCAGTTCTTTACCTCAGGGGGACTGTTTGGAGTTTGGTTGGGCTCTCACTGTTCTAATGACATAAGCTCTCCTTGGTTCCTCTGTCACAGAATGACGTCTGTAGGTTCCAGTCATTCCTTCCAGTGCTTCAAAGTAGTTATGTGGCCTTAGCCTTTACTGAAGTCAATCAGAGTTAAAGATCAGAGTTTGTTCAATTTAATAGTGACCTAATTATGACCTACTCTGGCGATTTGAGACACAGATCTTTTTCCACTCCCCTGCATTACCATGCACTGAATATCCTCTCAGATGCATTGTAGCACGAGAGGTAGCACTGACAGACATCCATAAACAAAGAAAAACTGTTTCAAGTGCTACCACAGCAATGGCATGGGAATTAAAAGCTTGAAAAACGTGGTGATCAGACAAGCTGGAAAGCACTGAAAGAGGTAGAAAGCACTGTCTTAGATGTCACGAACCAGCAGCAGGCCAGCAGTGTGTCCAGAAGGCCAGGCAGGCCAGTGGCGTCCTGGTTTGTGTCTTCTGTGGACAGCAGGATGAAGAAAGTGATTGTCCCTCTGAAAATGGCATTAGTGAGACTGCACCTTGAGTACTGTGTTCAGTCTTGGGCCCCTTACTATAAGGACACTGAGTTGCTCGAGTGTGTGAGGAGGACAGCAGTGAAACTGGGGAGGGATCTTGAAGTCTGAAGGGGAGTGGTGGAGGAACTAAATTTGTTTACTCTCGAGGAAGCTGAGGAGAGATTCATCTCTTTTCTGTGGCTCCTTAAAAGAGGTATGAAGCAAGCTGGTTGTTCTTTCTCAGGTGACGAGCAATAGGATATGAGGAAATGGCCCCACGTTGCAACAAAAGATGTTTAGATGGGATACTGGGAAGAATTTTTTTTCACAGAGAGAATAGAGAAGATTTGGAACAAGCTGCCCAGGGAGGTGGTGGAGTCCCCATTACTAGAGGCATTCAGGAGATGTGTGGATATAGCACTAAGGGATGAGGTTTAGTTATGGGACTTAACAGGTCAGGCTGGTGGTTGCTATTGATGATCTTAAAAGTCTTTTCTGGCAGAAATGATTTTATGGTTCTATGATCTCCTGAGCCAGATCTTGAGATGATGCAAATGGGTATAGTGTTTTCAAGTTCAGACTACCTTTATGCTGCTACAAATCAGGAAAATGGAAGTAACACACAGGTATGCACCAAAATCATCACTACTCATGTTACAACTAACAGTGTCTTGTCAGCACAGACAATAGCTGTACTCATTGTGTTAGACTCAGAACTAAAAAAAATATACATTCTGTGGTGAAAGGTTTGCTAGACAAGCGTAACATAAGATAGCAGCAGAAAAAGAGTATAAAGATGCTCAGTGCTATAAAAAAGTGAAATTGACAGTAGTTGGAGAGTGTTATGCTTACTCAAGAAGTTCTTAGCACAGATAGCTCTCCCAAGAACTTCCTTTCTCTGTAGCATCTGATTTTGTATATTACTTTTGCCAATGTTGTATTTTTAGATTTTGAGTGCATCATGATTTAGCACACAAAATGTAAGAATTAGTCCCAGCTAGTTGAGTCAAAAACAATAAGCTTTATATGATCCCATCACTGGACTTACTGATCTGAGCACATACATGACTGAAAGACCAGTTGCAGCACACATATGTGAGTACCTTTGTTTGGTTTGTTTGCTTGGTCTGATGCACACAGAGCACATTGGATCTTCTGTGGGTATGCAGTTCTTTGCATGGAGCAGCACTAGGTGAGAAGCAGAATATCACATATGCCGAAGAGCTCTTCTCATGTGCTCAGAGGCCATTTCTGTGTACTCTGACTGACATGTGAAACACTTGTAGGGTCAGTTCTCCACACCAAAGTGGCAACAAAGCAATGTGGTTTTTGTGTAGTGCTAGTAAATTTGGTGGGACTAGAGAAATACCCTTCCAGGCTGGAGTGCTACATGCGAACTTGACAAAGAGGTGAGTAAAGGACAAATCTCTCTTTTTTTTTCTGTTTGAAGGCAAAATGAACCAGTCAGAGCCAACTGTCATGCTCCTCATGGAAACAATGTGCCTGGTAAGGCTGAAGGCTGTGTCTGTGGTCAGAAAGAAGGATATGATAATACAGAAATAGAGAGGTATGGATGGAAGAATCACATTCTGCTCTTGCATGACTGGGGTATGTGAATGCACAGGTGTGTGTCTGTCACCTTGAATGCTTGTAAATTTTGCATCCTCGAGCTCTTCTCATGCACCTGAGGGAATGGCACAGCGCCGGTCAGGTTTGAATGTTAGGAAAGAGTTCTTCACTGGAGAGTAGTCAGGAACAACCCCCGGGGCAGGGGACATGGCAGTAAACTGACAGAGTTTTTACGATCTTACGAGCCTGTGAAGTACTTTTCAACACTTAGAGAGAACTTACACATAAATGGGGTATAGGAACTTGTACTGAAAATGTTTCCGATACCAGTACCAAAAGGTGTAATTTTCCTTATCTTTCAGCTATTGCTTGGGCCACAGCTACAGGAAATCTATACTGAAAGGGTATAAGAGGCCAGTAAAATGGAGCACAGAGGCAGAGCACCTTCCATTAAACTCCTTCTGAATCCTCTTTCACTGGATTCTTTCATTTGTTTTGATCCTACTTAGGATTATAATTGTCTGAAAAGTGCACAGTGTATGCTGTGCTTGTCATCATCTGCATTGCTTCACTTGGAGTTAGGGTAGAATGACCTAAGGCTGTTTGAAAAAGAGAATTTTTAGCCAAATTTTCAGGTCGTCTCCTTTAATTTTCTATAAGCTCAAAAGCTTTTAGTCACAAAGGGAGGCTGTGAATACAATAGGGACTACTTGCTGGTAATCATAGAAGGCTGTGCTATGTGGAAAGTCAGTGCTGGCCATGTGAACTCGCTTAAAGTCTATTTCAAAAGGAAGGATACATCTATTAGCACTGCTTACTGTGAGCTGCTGGCAATTTCCCTCATTGGCAGCTGCAGTCTCTCTCACGCTCTCTGTGATTACCTTCACTGCCAACTGATAGTAATAAATACCAGTCTGAAAGACGTGTCACCTCATTAGCCTGACATGGTCTTTTTGGCAAACCTTTCTGTCTTACCTTAAGCATGGCATTTTTGGGACCTGTAAATATTGGTGCAAAATGACCACCTAATTGTTTGCAAAAAATATGAGCATGGGTTTGTCCGTAAAGGCTATCAGATGCAAAAAGTCAATAGGGAAGCCCAGCTGCTCAGAATGCACTGATACTTCAAATTTTTCTGCTTGAAACACCAGGTAAATTCAAGACTATAATCCTTATGTGAAGGCAGCTACAGTTGGGTCAAATGCAACATTTACAGCTTTCTGTATTACTTCTTATTTTCCAGAGAAAGTTGTCAGTGTGATTAGCCTACTGTCCAATGTTCTTCACCATCAAACTGTCACTGGAAGAAGCTGTCTCATCAGTCAGGGAAGAAAAGGTGTCTGAAAAGCAATCTCTACTCTGCTCAGCTGCACCTGAAAGACTGAATATTGAAATTCAAGGTTCACACTTACTTAAAATTCCTGAACTCAGCTGAGAAATCCAGAGCTCAGAGGTGATCACAGTGTCATAGTGCTGGAGTAGACCCAGGATTTGGTGCATCTGGCCACACTGTACTTTACCTATTCTGCTGCAGAGGCCTGAAGCTCAGTAGTTCAGGTCCAAGGCTCTTGGCTAGGAAGACTGGAAATATTCACTGTCACACTTCATGTTGTCACTATATTTAATTTTAATCCCACCAGCGAGCCAAGTGTTGCCCACTTTTTTTCCATGTGCTAAAAGCTCGCTAGGTGTTATGGAACCTTCTCAGCCAAACTGAAAAGAGGGTAAAATGGTTCAATTTTATTAGTATGTATGGAAATTTTGGAAAAAATATCCCTACAGGAGCCTGAATTCAACTCACATTCCCTGAAGTGTGATACACTGACAGAGTTTTTATGATCTTATGGGGTTGTGAGGTACTTTTCAACACTCAGACTTACTCACACATAAATGGGGTATAGGAAATTGTACTGAAAATGTTTCCGATACCAGTACCAAAAGGTTTAATTTCCCTTATCTTTCAGCTATTGCCTGGGCTGCATCTACAGGAAATCTATAGTGAAACTATACTGAAAGCATAATAAGAGGCCAGTAAAATGGAGCACAATAAGCTTTTCCTCAAATGAGTACAGAAAAGGTTCTTAGCGTCTGTTCAATATATAGCAAGTATTTTTGGGGAGATCATCTTTTAATTAGAGATCTTCTAATTAGAATCTTTTAATTATGGTTGGGTTGTTTTCAGCTGTTGGGTATTGATGGATGCAAACTTTTAACTCTGAACACTGGAATGACACCAAAAATTCCATGAGTGAAACAGAGAGACCTCAAAGAAAAGATCTACATTAAAAAACAAACAAAAACCCTGTAATTCATTGACTCTGCCCATTGTAGACACAGAAGTTAAGGGCATATTAGCAGCCTCATCCAGAGGCATCCTTATTCCAGCCTTTCTTTGACACTATTGGTGCACATCAAAGATGAATTAAATCCTGGCCTTTACTGTTTTCTAGAATGAAAATACAGTTATATTCATGGGCTCTTACAGCAGACAAAAGACACACAACTGTAAAAAAAATGCTCAGATGTGATCAACAAAAGTCTATTTTAAGCATCTTTATAATTTGTATTCTTTCAGCATTAGTCAAAATACAGGGCTTTAAAAAGCTTTCAAGAACACAGACTTTTATTAAAGTGTCTGTTTTTCAGCTCTTGGACTCTTCAGCTCAAAGCTGAGATAGTGCCTTGGAGACCGGAATCAAATCTCTGGTCTGCCTGCTTTGGAGCTGAGTAAGGATTTTCTTTCTCTTCTACACCCATCCCACCTCCCCTAAATGTCTCCAAGCAAAAGTAAAGAACATTTCTTCCCCTGAAAGTGGGGAAACTGGTCCAAATAATAATTGTGTCTCCATAAAGTGCTTAGGCTTCTAGGAAATGTTTCAGCTATCTTGAACAAATCAACTCAGCACACATATCTGGATCTACCTTCCTCTAGGGAATAAACAGAACTGCGATCAGAGTTGCTCAGATAGAAGATTTGCATGTTTTGCAACTGTATTTTCAGTGGTGGGCTGTTCAAGTATCTTTTTTATATTATTAATTTGGCATGACCTTTGTTACCTTTGGTATTAATTTTGCTATCTGAATGACAATTATATTTAGTTTATTTCTTAACGTGGTTTCCTCTTTAATGATGTATTTACTCTCTTTACTATGGGAACAAGCCTCTTACATTTTTCTTAATTAAGTTCAAGTAGTGCTATCAAAGCTACATTATAAAGTCCTAATTAACTGTTAATAATTACAGTGTTCTACTGAAACTACTTTGTAATTAGGAGGCTACCAGCAGAGGCCTGGTTACCTGCCAATGTGTTGGCTTGATTTTCACATGCAGTGGAGCTTCTTTGGGTTGTTTGGATGGTGAAAATTCCAGCTAAATTTGGCCTGAAAAGTCTGTTGTTCTGGGAGTATTTCTTTCTCTATATATTGCAACAATCTGTTACTGATTTTTCAGAAAGATTGTCCTAGGATCGTTCCACATTGTAATTCATGGTGGCAATTCAGTGAAGTTTTCTATAAAAAAAAGGTATTATTTCAAACACCTCATTAACATTTTAAGTTGTCCCTGTTTTTTTAAAAATATAGATTAAAGCACATGGACTTCACAGAATACATGTAAAGGGCATGCATTTTTAAAAGGGTGCTCTATTACCTGATCCAATAAACTGCTATTCACCAGATGGAAGGAAATCTGAGATTAGAAAGTTTATCTCAGATGTGAACCCTGCCCACAAGTTGGTTGTTATTTTCCCATGCAGCAGAGTTTTGAGGAGGCATGTAGTCCATCCGTGCAACTGTGTGAGAACGTACTGACCACCAGCCCTGGGGCTGTACAAAGAACATGATTATTTGGAATGAGTCACTCCTTAATGGAAAATAATCTCTCTTTTCAGAGAAACTATCACACATAATTTGGTGCAATCGAACTTCATCTTTAACCTTTTGCTATGATTTATGTGATTAGGTCACCAGAGGAAATGGTTTTGGAAAGCATGATTAAACACTTTAAGGAAATAATTTCTGTCTTCAAGCACCTCGTGTAACCTCCCTTTTCAAGTGTTTGTCCCTCCTGGTCAGCCTGGCTGTATCAAAACGTAGAAACATGTCATTTTAAATGCTATTTTACTTAATTTTAAAATAAAAGGAGGCAAGAGCAACTGAAGCTGCACATAAATTTTTATTGTGACACTGAATTTCTCCAGCTTTTACTCCGTAGTTTGAGTTGCACTGTCGGTACTGCTACTCATTGCTACGCACTGTAAGCATAACATAATAATTTCTGCACAGTTTATCTGCTGCAACTTGCCATTTCAGTTCAGAAGTAAGTCATTTTCAAATCACTTAAATTCTTCTTAATACCTTTACCACTGTAATGATTTTGCATTTCTGAAAAGGATGATATGCTCTCCACCACATAACTTCCACTATTTAGCTTCTGGCATCATCACCAACAGGCAGTGAGAGCTACAGACTACTCCAGTGGTGAGCAGGCTGTGATCTGTCAAAGTTCACCAGCTTGCTGAAACAGTGATTAACATTTAAAATGTATGCAAACTTGTCTCCTAATTAAAGTTCAGTAATGTAAGGCCTTGAACCTGTTCGTTGCCTTTGGAAATGATCAGAGAAGAGAAGGAATGTTCTTATCACTTGAAGTCATTATTGCAAAAGGTTGAATTTATCACTTCTCAGTTTCACATCTTCTCCACGTTGGCTGTTCATCAGCACAAAATATTGGTATGAACTGGGAATATAGAGATTCCTGAGTCTCTGAGGCTTCTTTATATCTAGTGCGTTTAGTTTGTTTCCTACAACTGAGGGATCTTTTTGTAGCTCTGCTATATTTCTGTCTAAATATGAAACCATAGTTAATTTTCCTCTATCAATTTACATAGCCAGTTACTGTCAAATTTCAGTGACTTCACATAATAGTTGTAATGTTATATCTACGAAGGCAGCTTAGCAACTCAAGTCTAAGACTTGAGACCTCCAATCTAATGGAGAAGACCTTATCAGCTTACTTGAAACTCTTTAAATAACTCACATCCACACATCTTTTTGTACCTCAACAAGCAGTCAACATCTCATAAGCTGAAACTGGGGAAGAAGCATTAGTCTGGAGAAGTGTATTTATAGGAAATGGAGACGAATGGGACTATCTGTAGAGTGCCTCTTTTGTATTGCAAAATTCATACCATTAATGCTTTTTAATGTTGTTTGTCTCTGTGAAGGTAAATGCTAGTTGCAAAAATCACAGCCTGAAGTTAAAATCTGCACCTCACTAGACAGCATGCTAGAAACTGAGGCATAATGTTCCATAACGTGTTATTCTTTGTCTGATTCATGCATTCCGCTGCAAAAAAATTAATCTTCTATGTACTATTGCCTGACTGGAAAACTAATGGAGAACACATTCTACAAAGCATTGATTCAATGACATCTAGAGATATTTATAAGCTAAAAAAACATAACATTTTTTTCCTCTTGTGACGTATTAATTCCCTTATCTTGCCATTCCTTTACAAGGTATCTACTATATGAGGTTTTTTTCTTGTCTTTTCTGGAAACATCCTCTCAGAATACTTGAGAGGAAGAACTTTAAAGACAGATGTATAATCTTCTTCTTTCTTTCTTTCCTATTGATATTTTCATGGAGAGTATTTGAAAGGTCCCATGAGACATCTCAAAGGAACGGAGCGTGGGCTCAGTGTTCTGACAAATACAGCTGCACTCAGTAAATCACCACCTTTAAATGCTGGTAGTACAAGAATTCACAAGAGTCCTTCCCAGAAAGACTGGCACATATACCTGTAAATCATTGCACTTCAAGAGCATGATTCATTGCTCCATAAACTCTTTTGTGATAACATGTTTACGGGATATTAAATGTTATATATCAGGAACCAACATAAAATTTTTTGTGTGTTTATGGTGGTTGTTGCACTAAATGAGAAGAGATGGAAAGGGCAAAGAGCAAAAAATTCTGCAATCCATACAGCATCATACAACTATAGGGATAATGATTGTCTTCGCAGATGTTCTTGTGTGAGATTAGTGAAGTTTCTTTCACTATTATAACAGGATTGAATTTACTTCCTATCTGGTTTTGGAGTGCACAGTTCGAGAAAGCTGTAAGAGCTGGAGTTGGGAAACTGCCTTGTGGAAGTAAGACTGCTTGAAAGAGCCACCAGTGCAGGAATCCAGAAATTTCAGAATTTATTTTTAAGAAAGATCCTCTTAGTCACTTTCTGACACCAAATAATTCTGTTCAGGTCCAGAGGAAGAGGTTCCAGGGAGCAAAGGTTATCAGGGAGCTCTATTGCCAAGGAGCTGTGGCCTCCTCAGCGCCTATCTGGTGACCTTCCTGTTGGACTTGACTGCTTGTAACTGATAGCAGAAGTTCAATTTCTTGAAATCAAGCATGACACAACCCTCCCTCTGCCCCCCCCGCCCAGCATATGTGTATATGTGCTACTGGGGACAACGATGAACTGATATTATTTGAAGCTGAAGCCTCCTGCTTAAGCAGAACAGGAGGTCTGTATGGAACAAACATTCTTTTGAAAGGATCGCTGTTGGGAGTGGTGGAATTGCTCACCCTCCCAGCTCTTGTTATTGCCCAGTGAGACTGGCAACAAATGCCAAACACAGCTATATCTGAGCAGGACATCTTTCTAATGTAAATGGACATGGACCACCAACTCGTTTTTGCATACAATTTCATTTCTATATCACCCATCCCCATGGTAACTGAATGCTGTGCTGAAGATCACATTTACAAGGTGGAAGATGAATTTTGATTGATGTGAAATGGATGTGTTCTTTTCATATTCAGTGCATGTTTGTATCAAGTGGGGGAGTAATTCTTCCATTCTAATACATAAATTAGGCATATGACCTATGCATACTCCAAACTGTGTCATATCATAACTCTACTACAGATTTTTCATGGACTTAGTATCTAAATTTAAAATGAAAAAACTCAATATGAGGCTTTTCTCCATTAATTTTTTTTAATTCTTTAAATTAATTACATTGCTTTTATTTAATTTCCAACATATTTCAGTTGCTTACTAAGAGACTAAGCCAAAATCAGGCACTGACTGACTGTTACACTGTAATAGTGTTCCCTTGGAGACAGAGATAGCTGATTCATGAAGTGCCAAAGGCTTTGTTCCACACAGCTTCTACAAATTCTTTGCCCTGTTTGGTTGGTTGGCATCTGTGACCACAGCAACAGCTGCAGCTGGTAACAGAACAGGATTAACATACGACTGGGGCCTTGGTGGGACATAGCCTGCCTGTCTCCCACGTTTTCCCTCTAACAGTACCCAACTGCCTGAGTCCGCCGTTCTATCTTGGCTCCTGTGGTGTTTGAGGCATTCAGTGAAGATAATTGGATGAGAACAATTTGATAATTTTGTGTTATAAAAACTTCAAGATCCTTCTTCTCGTTGGCAGGATCAGGTGGAAAAGGCTTGCTGGACAAATTTCCTTGCACTTGTCTGAAAGAACCAGAGGCTTTCAAATGAGTCACAGTCTTCTAAATTGACCCAGGAGCATTTGGGTGGTCTCATGGTATAAAGAGCTCTTCTACTACTGATGCTAGTGAGTTGTAAACAAACTCACTCAGACAGTCATGGACACGAAGGGGATGGACAGATGAACAGAAACTTCTCAGTTCTCTGATCTCAGACTCTGGGTTTAGGACGTAAACTGCCAGTGTACCAGATATAGTGCTCACATCATTAAGAATTAAATCTCAGACACAGGCCATGACAGTATCTGCCTGATGATGAACTAATCAATGTTAGAAAACAATTCAGTAAATAATGCCGCAAAATTTTTTCTATTTAGAGCAAATATAAAGGAAGAAAAAAATCATATTGCTTCAAATAATTTCAGTTTCGTGATGGCCTAGCGAAAGGGAAACAAACAATAATTTTTTTCTGAACTTTTCAGATGTATCACACTCCTTAGACACTTTAAGGAGGCAAATATGTGTAGGGTGAGTAATTGTCTCTATAATTATTTCTGAATTTGAACACTATTTTCAGCACAGCATAAGAAACAAATGCATAGACTGTTGCTGTTCAGAGTTACCAAGGACGTGTCACTTTTTTGCCCAGCATGACAGCACGTATCTTACTTCTTACATCTCATAAAATGTCTAAATTCTTTTGCCAATACTTCTCATTCTCTGCCATCTGTTATTTACAAATTTATTATTTATCAAAATAACATGATTCATTACCTTTCACTTATGTAGTTATTTCAGTAATGTATCATAGATCCAGCTTAGAACCAGTTTCCTTCCTCATCCTCAGTCCTCAAGTTTGGCCTATTTGTCCTGTCCAAAATCAGCTGGAACAGCTTTTCTTCACAGTGCCATGTTTTGGTTTTAGTAGGAAAAGGAACGTTGATAATACTACGATGTTTCTATCTGTTGCTGAGCAGGGCTGTAAAGAGCCAAGTACAACTTTGTTCTCTCACATTCTCCTGCTGTCCTACCAATGAGGTAGGACTCCCAAAGGAGCTGGGAGGGAATGGAATCAGGACGGCTGACTTAAACAGGCCAGAGGAATATTCTATATTGTATGGAATATTCCATATCCTTGGAAGGAAAGTTTTGCAGGCAATGGGTGTTCTCTCTGCTGCTGCTCTGGGGGTGAGCTGGGCATCAGTTGTGGGGTGGTGAGCAATTGCTTATGCATCACTTGTTATAAACATTCATATATACATACATATATTGTCATAGCTGCTATCCTTTTTCCTTTTGTCAGAACTCCTGTCCTTTTCTCTGTCTCTGTAAATAGTTTTATCCCACGAGTTCTACTTTTTTTTTTCTTTTTCTTTTTTCCTATTGATTCTCTCTCTCATCCCACTGGAAAAGACAGGAGTGAGCAAATGACTGTGTGGTGCCCAGCTACCTGCTGGGTTAAACCATATGTCCCAGGATGAAATGGCTGTGATGAGGTCCTGTGGTTGGCCACTAAACAAAGTCCCTATAGCAGATCCCTCTAGAGAAGGAGTGTGCTGACTTACAGGGAAAACTTAAAACAGAGGAACACCAATTCCACTGAAGTCTGTTTTTGCAAAGAATAAAATGCAGAGCAGAAATAAAGGTAAATACATCTTCAGAAATGACAATTACTTTAACTATAAAAAATTGAGGAAAATAATTGAGACAGATGCAGAATTTAGCAAAAATAAAGCTCACCATTAAAAAGTAATGAAACACTTGCATTTCAGAGTGAAGTTTCTGCTCAGAAGTTTTGAGAACAGCAGGTTAACAGTGAAGATTATTGACTGCAATTTGCAGAGGTTTTCTAACAAAATTAGTTATGTGTAACTTATGGAGGATTTACTCAGCTCTACATAGTTGCCTTATTATTCTTGTAAAGAGAATCATTTATAACTGTTCTTGGAGATCTTTTATCAGCCACTTATCTCCTTCAGCTGGACTTGTGATACGGAAGGATAAAATGAATTACTGTTTAATATTAGAAGAATTAATCAGAGCAGAACAGCAGGAGAATAATGAGGGGCTTAATGATTAAGTATTTTACATTTGGCAACAAAACTGCAAGATGAAATATAAGGAATTTAACCTTTATTCTTTATCTGAACACAGAAAAATGTTAGTGACAGTGAGCTACATAATGTAATTTTGGTTGTTGCTGACTAAACAAAGCTATTTATTTTACTGAAAAAATGTTTTGTGTTACCTAACCATTCCCCCCTCTGAGATGTCCCGTGACATTATTAAGCTTTCATCTATCAGATGGGCTCTAATCCTTAGAACTTTCTGATCTATTACAACCTATATAGAGCAATTGAGGTACACTTTTGTGGACTTTACAGGCTAATTTGAGACTTTGCTTTTGCTATCACTACTTCAACTGCTGCAGCCACAGTAGAAAAAAAAAACAACACAAAACCTGCAAAAATATTATGTGCATTGTTGGAATTTAGTTTAGGTGATGTATCTATTCTTCATGTTTCCCTGTGCCATAGTCAGCCTTTTTAATGTTTCAACAAACCTCTAGAATTAAAGAAATTGGTCTAAAGTATTTCAGAAGAAAAAAAGGAAAGATATTTATGGACATGAAAATTGAATCCACACATATATTGCACATTTCTTGTTTAATTTCCATAAATACAATGCATTCTTCTGGCTGAGAAATTATATATGGAAGGTATCACACAGCATCAAATATCTTTTCCTTCATGTATTCTTGCAAGAAAAACTTCATAGAGACTATACAGCTTTTTATTCTGTGGAGTGTATTCCCAAATGATTGTGATGAGTAGGCATGTGTTGTGCATGAGTAACACCAGCCATACCTCACTTTTCTATAGTTACATTGCTTATTCTACTGATAAGTAAGTGTTGACTCCAGATTTGTTCTTCCACCATAATATAAATAGATTGTAACTCTGATTCACAACACAGTTAGACTTTGCTTGGTGAGACAATAGGTTCCTCTTCACTTGCTCTCCATTTTAGCCCTTATGTTGAAGTAGGGGGAGCATCTAGATATGAGGAAGTAGAAGTTGTTTTTGAATGCTCTGTAGTGGATACAGTGAACCTAAAACTGAAGTCTAGACTCCTAAAATGCAAGATACTGATCTCTCGTAAGGCACCAACAATTTTGCTGTCAGATATCTGTAGTCACGCTCACTTTTGCATTGCTGTGCACTGACATTGGAGTGTCTCATCCTGTATCGGGTGTCTCACTCCAGATGTCTCTGTTGTAGGCAGTGGAGAGCATTAATTTCTCTTAATTTTGCTCCTGCGTGGTCCGTATGGAGAAAAGAGTTCACTTTTTTTTTCTCCTCCTCTGATCACATTTGCTGTTTGAATTGCTATGTGTTACAAAGCTAGATTGCTTCCTTTTTTCCTTTTAAATTTATGTTGTTATTATTATTATTATTATTATTATTATTATTAGTAGTAGTAGTAGTAGTAGTAGTAATAGTAGTAGTAGTAGTAGTATAATTTCCTTATAGCAAGGGAAGTTTCCATGGTTGCTGTGAGGGATAACAGATCTAGTCTATTTTTGAGCTCCTGTTAGAGTCTGGTGAAATTCATCATCTGTTGTTTTAGTTACTTGCTGACAACATTCTGTTCTTCATCATTCCCCACTACTGCTTTAGCATTTCAGTGCTTAGCACAGAAACAACGATACATGCTTACTGCCTTGCTGCTATAATTATGTGTTCTGAAGACAGATAAATTCAATCATTTAGTAATCCTGCTATTGATTTCCAGTTTCTTTTAGCCAAGGGAATCTCCTTCTCCTTTAAAATACTGACCTCCTCATCAGCTGCTATTTTGCACCATACAGGAGTCTGTATCTCAGTGATTTCTTCCCAGAGCACAATTTCTTCAGCTTTAGATTGAATTCAGCTCTTTAGATTTTTTTCTGTTGTAGTTTTTAAATCTTTAAATTTACCTTTTGCCTGCTTGCACATGCAGCTCAGAGATTACTCCTAGGAAAGGAGTTGGAAGTTGGCACCATTATTAATGTGATTTCTAGTGAGTCTTGTATGTGGCAAATGCTATTGAAACTAAGTTTTCATGCCAGGACTTCATGGAGGATACTGATAACCAGGATGGAGACAAAGGTCTTGTGCCTGAAAATATGCGAAGATGGCACAGAGTATCTGGTTTTGGCTATTTTTCCTGCATCCATGACTACTTCTCAGCTTCCTTGAACCATTTGAAACTGTACTTCAAATTAGTACATATTAATATCGTGCCTAAAAACTCAGTGATGACACATCTGGGAATTTCGAATGTCATTTTGCCAGTTTACCTGCTGACAAATGAAAAGGATGCACACAGATTTAAGCAGATATTTGGCCACTGCATCATAAGAAACTACCTCTTCTAGATGAAGAGTGAACACTTTTTGTAACCACAGATATCTCAGGTGCCTGAAAAGTACAGACTGTGAGTCTTGCTCCTTCAGTCCTTATTCAGACAAAACCACAATAAAATTTGAGATTTTATATGTGTACATTATACAGGATTAGATGCCCTATTTTTTTAATCATCATATTCTGTAGTACAAATGACATTTTATTGTTGCGATTCTTCTTCTGATCCTGTACATCTTCTGGGTTTGTTATTTCATCCACAGAACATAAAAAGTCCTAGATTTGTCATGACTATTAGATTGTAAAAATTATTACAAACAACTGCTATTCCTATTGGCATTTGACTGGAATCGAGTGTTCTATAATATTACAATCTGGAGGTACTGTGAATAAGTCAGGGTAATTTACTTTGAGCACTAAATGCTCAAGTAAGAGCTTTGCTGTTTATTGTTAGTTCTCTCGTATTCTTCTGCTCTGTCATTTTTTTCTTTTTTTTTTCAATTTTTTTTTTTTTTTTCTCAATTTCAGAGATGCCTCTGCCTTTACTTGGGACTTTCTGGAATGCTTTTACAAATTATCTCATTTCCATAAACAAATGCTGCAACAACGGAGGAAGACACATTCTATTAAGAAAGCCTTGTGTCATGTGCAGCAGAAAATGTATTGGCAAATAGAAACTTCTCCCTGTCAGGTTACTGTGTGTAGATCTTTCCACGGAAATTTGTAGGTGCAGATGAGAAGGTTTTTATTGGACAGCAATATCCACATATGATTTTGTTTTTCTAAATATTTTTGTGAACACTGGATGGCTTAGGAGACCATTAATGAGACAACCCCACGGATAGGGGTGAAGAATTTTTCACATTTGGGTCATTAGTTTGAATCCAGCCTATCTAGGGATCACTTAAAAATTATTAAGATTCAGTGGCTGGGTGATAATAAAGGACTTGGGAAATAAAAATTCAGTTCTTGCTCTGCTGCAAACTTCCTGTATTACTTTGGAAAAGTCATGTAGTATGAGATTTATGAAGATATTCATCGTTTCAGCACCTCCATGAGTCTGATGATCTTTCACTTCTTTGCTTCTGAATGTCTGTATGTTGTGAGTCCACAAACATTCTTCATTATTTCAGATGAACCTGTTTTCATTAGAAAAGGAGATATCATGACTTAACTATGATTTTGCTGGGCAAAGCAGCAAGGAGCTAAAGGAACTGAATGTCTCAGAAAATACATGAGGCCAGGGAAGTTGAAATGAGAGGTATTTTTGAAAGATATTTTTATTGTCCCTCTTAAATGGCCTAGTCTATGAACTTTCAATTTTCCAATGGCACTTCTGGCTCCACTGCAGGTTTGAACTGCTGAATGGTGTCCCATGTTTCTTATCATACAAACGTGGTCTGAACTGGCTTAGACTCAGAACACTTCAAAGAGGGAACTGAGCCATCAATCATAGAACAAGCCTTCCTCAACAATGAAAAAAGTGAAGAGAGACTGGGTGTTTTCCTTTGGCTGCTATCACTACTGTTTGATGTAAACTATGTATAGCAACTTCTTAAACACTCTGCAATAAGGAGGAAAGGCACTCCATAACCTTTAATTTAGGACTGTAAGTAAATACATAAACAAACAGGAACAAGTAATCAAGACACTACATCTACTTCCAAAAGAACTGCCAAACTAAGCACTTTACAAAACCTTGCTATGTTCTTCTTAATTATAGATTCTAGCCTCACACTATTCTAAAATGCATTTACACTGTCAGTTTCAACAAAGGACACAAGGTTAACCAATAAATATTATTTAGTGGTAACACTAGAAAGTTGAGTTTTTATATAAATTTGAATGCTCCCACACAGCATTACTTCCTTAAAACCTGAAAGCATATATATTTTTGGAAAAATTACCTTTTGACCCTAAATGGGTGAATACCTATTGAAGTCTGATATTTGTCTTAGATATCATGATTCTGGTCTAGAGATGAACACAATTGGCCCTGACATGATCCATAAATCTTGTACTGAAGTTTTAGAATAATCCACACTTAGCAGCTTAGAGGTTCTAAGCTGATGATGCTACAAAGGTAGTCACAAAAAGAAAATATTAGCTAGTCTAGTGTTTGGTGATTTAAGGATGTCTATAAAACTTAATGTCTTCCACCACTAACAAAGGGATATGGTACACTGTGTGCAAAAGTGCTGTTACTTCTTTCTTTTTTTTTTTTTTTTTTTGCTATTACTGTTGTACTCATGTGCCCATTACTCTTGAATTGTTTCATGAGTCACATCACAAGAATGGCTCCCATCCGAGGAAACTTCCAGAAAAAGTAGAAAGGCAAGAGCAAGAGACATGCATTCCCTGACTGATAGCTTCAAGGAGAAAATGCTACATCAGTTCGCATAGAAGTGTTGCCACTTTAAAGGCCTTGGTAGCAGAATTGTTGTCAGCTGTTCTTGTATCGAGGCCATTACTACAGTGAGGTTTCATTGAGTTCTTGGAGAACGCATAAGAAATCTGATTCTGGAAGAAGAAATCTGGTTTCTTCTCTAAAAAGTTGGAAAAATGGCCTTAGTACAATACTAATAAAGCAGTGCAGTGTTTTCTATTGTATATGGCAATACAGCAGGATTTTTGATTACCAAATCTATGTTCATATATACACATATATACACATATATACACATATAAGACACCAATATGATCTATTTATCCTTATGCAATGTCTTCCACAGTGCTTGTGCAAATTTAAAGGCAGCACTATTAATTCCATTATGGATCAGGCTTGAGTGAGAAAGAAATGAGTAGGGGTCTTGCAGTTTTGAAGAATTCTGAGTTACAAATGCATCTATTATGAACAACCATGACTGTCAGAGTATTTGAGTGTATTAATAGCTTTTATTTTTAGTAGAGGTAGAACAATGCCTATTCAAAATTAGCTATTAAATGACTGAAGTAATGAAATGAATGAAGTACTGTTCATCCATGCCATTGGACCAGAATAATGGATGAAAAAAGTCAAATGTTTCTGAGCACTTTAATCAACACAAAGACTCCAAAACAACATGTAGCCATCTCCTCCATTTTTCAAGGCACTGAAGTAATAACATTTTCTGTGACAATGTCTCTCCACAGTGAGATGTCCAAATGTCTTCCAGTTTGCTAATTTTGGATAATGTTTCATAGCAATCTCTAGATCGCCTATGTTTCTTGATCTTCAGCTGAAAGAGACACCTTTCAGATAAATTGAGCCACCAGCAAAGAAGGTGGGGAAACATCATGAATAGCAGGAAAGGAAATTAATTCACAAGTGAGGTGGTAGGGGTTGCCAATACTGCAAATCGTCCTAGAGTAGCTGTGTTCACAAAAGCACTTGAGGTTATTATGGAGGGTGAATACAGTATGATTAACTCAATTCTTATCATTCATGAAAACACACAGCTGAGCACATATAGCATCCAGGTTGGAAAGCTTCTGTAAAGTTAGCATGAAAGTAGCTTAAGAGATACCATGAATGTTGCAAATTTTAGGATGCCATTGTAATGAATACCTAAACTATTTTAATTATTTGTTGAAATTACCTTTTTGTAATGTACACATTTATGACTGACATTTCAGTCAAAACCCCAGAAAATACAAAAACTGAAAATCTTCTGAGAGAGCAGTATTACTTGCATGACAAATGGGTTCTAAAATTAAACACCTTTTGATAGCTGAACCAGCTGATAGCTCACCAACAATATCATCCTTACTGGTGACGTTACACTTTCCTGTATCTGTTTTTCCCTGCTCTGAATGTCACCTGAAAGTGAAATATTTCTTGGTCTGGCTCGTCAAAAATTCAAATTATATGCACTCCTCTATATAGAGCATTATGTAAAAGGGATATTAAAGTGTTTGTTTATCTTTTAGAAAGGGCGTTCATAGCATTTATGTCTGTTTGTTTGATTCCTTTGGCTCTGTCTTCTCCTCTACAAAAGGTATCATAATGGCCAATGTAAATACAACACAATACCTTTCTCTGCCTTACCCTTAACTGGGCAGTCTCTACAAATTGATATATTAGTGTCACTATTACCTTGGTTTTCCCCTCTTGCTGAGCAATAATGGCAGGTGTTTACTTCAAAGGACTATTTCAAACACAGACAAACCTGCTTTAGTGAAAAATATAGCAGAATCTCACTGTAAGCATACGGAGTCCCAGAAGTGTAAATTCAAACGTTCATCTGGATGTGGAGTGCCATAAAGGAGTAGCTGGAAGGACCATATCACACTGAACACAAGTTGATTGATTGTGCACTACTAGTACATGTGCGGCTGAAATAGGTTAATGAGATATTACACTTTTGTCTCCTTTTGGGAGAATCATTTCCCAAAGAGAACGCTTCCTTATTGAAACTGTGGAGCACGTTCACTCTCTTTTAGATCCAGTTGTAAGAGAGACTTTATGAAATGCTAAACCAATACTCTGCATCAATGTGTTTTCAGGTTGTGGGTCTCCTAAAAATAACACTAGGTTTTTCAGCTTAAGTTGTTCTGTAAACACAAAAAAAATTAACTCTGTAGCAGTTTACAGTGAAAAGATTAAGAAAAGCACGGCAGGTCCCATCATATTGTTAGTACTGCACATTTTTTAATTAGGAAAGTATCGAGTGCTCTTCTGAAGATAGGGAGCAATATCCATAATAATAATAATAGTAGCTGATTCTCCTGTCTTTCAGAATTTTTGGCTTGGTTGGAAAGGAGGAACCACAACTGTTTTGTGCTGATGTCAGCTGTGATGTGAGGGCCAAGTAGTTAGGACTGCTTTCTGACAGTCTGCAGACTCAGAAGAGATCATTGCTATTCAGTGATGCCAGACTGAAGACACTGCGTTTTCTTCCATGATGTATATGTCACTTCTCATTAATTCTGAGAGAACTGCTACTTTAGAAACCAGAGTAAACAAAGTAGTGTATTGGATTAGATCTCTACCATGAATAAATTTATTTCCCTGCAAGTATAAAAAATGAGCAAGGCCAAAACCCCTCAGAGCAGAAATTGTCACAGTGATTGCTAATACATTACTGTGCAGAAAAATGCCTAATAAAACCCCCATTAGGATGTCATACCTGCTTGCTACTGAATTCTCCAGAAAGTTTATTTCGTATGTCTATGCTAATTATCAAAGTCTTGGTGATAAGAAGCAGCTCACTGAGCCTGAATGTGTCAGAACAGAATGACTAAATTGTGAGAATTCATGGTCTTCTGCTTTGAATAATTAACTTGACTCTGTGTGGAAAGCACACACCTTGGAAACTAATTTTCCTCGCACAAAACATTTTGTCCTTGTGCTGCCTTTGAAAAGTAAACTGTTTAGCAGGAAGGCTGTTCTCATCTCCAGCCTATTTATCTCTGAGCTTTTTTCCTTATTTTCTTCTCCTCTGTACTTTGTGCATTGCTGTTGCATTGACTAGGCTTTGCTCTTAAAACTGAAAAGTGAGCTCACATCATTTCCAACCAGGTGGACGTGTGTATCTTTTCAGCACTGGCTTTGTGACACAAAGTGCTGATTGTGGACAACAGTTTTGCCCTGGATCAGTAGAAGAAATTGGTTGATGGTGTGCAGAGGGCTGGTTTGACAGGAGGGAATCATGATGCACTAAAATTGTAACTGCACAGGAGTTACTGCCAGCCCCTGTGCCTACTCTGAGACTGGGATTGCAACTTCTTCATCACAGCAAAGCTCTCTGGGTGGTCACAGTAGCCCAGGACAGTGCTTTCTTTGCTATGAGATTGCTGGACAGAAGTAAATGGTTCCCATTCTGCTCCACTGTGACACCCCTGTGTCTACAGTTCTGGGACTGTTTAGTCCAGAGAAGAGGAGGGTCAGGGGAGATTTCATTGCTTTTATAACTTCCTGAAAATAGGGTGAGAGGCCTCATGATGTGTCAGGGAAGGTTCAGATTAGGCATTAGGAAAATCTTCTTGAAAAGAGTGGTCCAGTTTTGGAACAGGCTTCTCAAGGTGTTGTTGGAGTCACTGTCCCGAACTGTTCAAGAAATGCATAGATGTGGAACTGAGGAATGTGGTCAGTGGGCATGGTGGGGCTGGGTTGGGGCTGGACTTGATGAGCTGTAGCGATTCTATGATTGTGTACATTTCAGAAATCACCTCTGAATTTCACACCTTTAGCCAAGAACTCTAGTATGAAGGCCAAGAATTTTTTTTTATCTTCGACTTGCAAGTAGCAGAGCAGCCTCTGGTTCAACACACCATTCAGGTCACGTTTGGAGAAAGAAGAGGACTACCCACCTTGGCTAATTCTTCCCTCCCATGGCTGCATGACAAGGCCTGCAGCTCCAGCAGCAGGGCACTGCATGTAGCTTGTGGGCCTCTCCTTCACAGGTGGCTGCAGTAATGGAGGAGTCTTTGTGCTGTAAATAGGTTTACCTCCTCCAGGTAAAACAGGGCTATATCCATGCAGAGGGAATTAGCATGTTACAGCCTTTTGTTCAGCTTGTTTTCTGAAAAGCTGGATATTCTTGGTGTGTTTTGTGCTGTTTTTTTGGTGTCAGACTAGCACGGTGTTACTCATCTGCTGTTCTTCCTTGAAAAGCACGTTTTCCCTTAAGTCCTAATGGAACACGTTATGAATAGGAGCTTATCAGTCTCTGATGCAAGTGCTGCACTTCTAGGAAATGCTGCTAGATGTGTTTGCAATTCCAAACACTTCCTCAGCCCGGCAGTTCCCTTCTAGTCTGTGAAATTTAACAGGCATCCTTCTTCCTCACCCGAGAAATGTCATTTGCAAGACAAAAAGCATGGTTCTTCACAGCCTTTCTTAAAGCCAGCAGTGCAGATTTCCTGCGGCTGACCTTCAATTAAAAAGAGACAAGCGAAATGTAAAGCTATCTTTACGCAGTTTCCACACGATGTGTGCTGGACCTCACTGTAATGATTTAACATTTGCTCAGATTATATTAATCTGTATGAAAATCCAGAGTTTACTATAGCTAAGAATCTGGATCTGGACTAGAACTGCTGTAATAGATACGGAGACAGTGTGTCCTGCAGTAGATTCTTGAATATGCAAGCAGTAAGGGAAAATCACTAGGCAAAATCTGGTTCAGAAAAAAAGCCTACGTTGTGAGAAGAGATATGCTCAACACCAGGCATCACTCGCAGTGCAAGCAGGGAATTTTCCTACTGGACAAAAGGTGTCTCCCACAGCTATTATTTCCGTGTTGCTTCACGTTGTAGTGACTGAAGTCCATCCACCTCCAAATCCTATGCTGCATTCAAAGGTGCTGTAAGAAAACAAAACTAAGGAAATCATGATCTTTTTTAATATCTTTAGGATCTTCTCTAAAATCTGTATTGGGCCTAGAACAGGTCTGGTTGATTACCATCTTAATTTTGTCTTGCTACTTATCAGTGTTTAAAAAAAGCAACAAATATGTCTTTCCATGGGAGAAAACAGTGGGACTTGCAAAGCATCTCAGTAGTTTTGTAGGAGGGTGCAATAAGCTGTGAAAACTACTGCACAGCCTTTGGAAATCACTAAGATAAGCAGCACAAGCGTCCTTTGGCTGTTTTGTATTGCTCTGGACGTGAAATGCAGCTCTAAGATTCAAAATACACGGGTCAACCTGTGTATCTGACCCTTGTTATGTAAATCTTTTCTTACATCAAGCTATTGAAAGTCAGTGTGCTTAGGAAATCTTTATACTAAAACTGTGTTCCTATTCCAATCCTCTCCTTGTTCACATATCAATGATGCTGGGAAAGTACACCAAGAAGTCATTAATTTTATGTTTGCACCAATTCACATTTCCTACTTCACCTTCACCTGCTGACCAAAGTCATGGCAAAAGTACTAATCCAAAATCACCTGGTATGAGAAAACGTTATTCTCTATCTCTGCTGTGCAAAATCCAAACTTTTGAAAACAGTGCTTTGGTTCAGAACAGAGCATCACATGAAAATTTCATAGCACTGAAGTTGCTGAGCATTTGTTTAGAGCTACTGTTCTTATTTATTTCGGTCAGTCAAAAGTTTCCTTTTATATGGAACAAAATCTTTTTATATCTTATCTTCCACTACTAAACAACGTGAAAAATAGTTTCTGAAAATGAACTGTTATGTAGCAGCTCAGCCATATCACAAACTTTATCCCAGACATTTTCCAAGCAACCTATGTCTTTAAATTGATTCATAATTGTTGAAATATTTTCCCACTTGAGAAAAATTCATCCAGTATTTTTTGTCTTGCTTTGATGACAACTGACCTTATTAGCAGAAGCTGTCACAAACCCCCCAAAAAAACAAAAAAAAGAACTTGACTAAGCCCAACAAAACGACATCACTTTCAAATGGTAAGATTTAATTACAGAACATCTCACTGTTAATTTATGCATCTATGTGGCCAAATTGTGAATGAGCCATGTTGTTATGGTTTAGCAGCATTCCTTTTCTTGTGCAAATGGGGTAAATTTGTCATGTTTTGCATGGAATTTAATTAGCAGTGAGTTTCAGATAAAATAACTAAGTTGTAATTAGACACTTTTTTTTGTTGTTGTTTTCTAGAAGTACGTTCTTACATCAATTATCAGGTAATAAATTTTAGTTAAAATTTTGGCTGCCTTCTTAATTAGTTCCCTATGTGTGCTAGCATTTTTAAAACTAGCTTTACAACACAACATGGGGACACTTTAAGGATGATGTGAATTTTTCTCATTTCTGGGAAAGATGTTTGCATTTTTATTATTAGTAGCCAATCTTTATTTTCACAGGGTCATGTCTACCCATGCTGGTGGAGAATTTGGGATAATACTTGCGTTGAGTACTTCTCCATAAGCAAACCACATTGTGCTGAGCAGGCAGTTAAGGCATCAGTTGGCCAAGATTTGATGTGTTAAGCTAGGCAGAGGATGTCTGTAATTTCATGTACTTGACATGAACAAACAGATTCTCTTTAGAGGGAATAAGTGAAAGACCCTGTAGTCCTGAGCAAATTTATCCAACTTGTCTACCAGCCCCAAGAGGGTGGAAATTAATCTAACCCTATAAGTTGATGAAGTTTCTTTCCAATTGACTCATGCTCTGTGGATGACAGTGAGCAGCAGACTGCTCTGTGTTGGGAGACCAGGTATTTCAAAGGAGGCTGTAAAGGGTAAATGCTAATTTCCTGAGATCATTTTCCTATGGTAAAGAGGTAGTGGACAGACTTTTGTGATGACTTCCCACTCAACTACATGACTAAACATTCAAAAGACAACAGAACTGGCAATATATTTGTTATATTAATGTTTAAATAATTTCTTTGTAAAAATTGTGTAGCGTTTAATACTTACAGACTTGTCAGCCAACAATTCAGAGGAGACCCAAACAAAAAAAGGGATAAAGAAAAAATATGTAATTGAGGGACATGATTGAGTACAATAATGTTCTTTCATACAGGAATACAAATAATGAAGCAGAAGAATTGGGGCAGGGGGGTTTGTGGACACTGCTGATGGAATGACTCAGATGAGAAATCAGAATAATGATTTATTTAACCCTTTTTTCTTTACTTGAAAGCATATGCTGAAGTAAAATGGAAGGATAAATGACTTGACCGGATTTGGGCAGCATTTTTCCATTTTTTTCTTTGTGTTATTGCTCTACGTTGCACTTCTGTGCTATTTTCCCATTCAGAGAGGGTGCCTCAAAATAATTTTTGCGTGACAGCAGATCAGTTTGTTACTGTTCTGTGTGTGATGGATGTTGCTGGAGTATGGAATATGGCACAATAAGTTTCAATGAAAAAGATATAATTTACCATATTTTATCAAATGTTTATAGTCAAGATATGTATAGATGAGTGGAAAAGATCTTGTAAAATTCTTTTGTGACCAGTGAAGAAGAAGAGTGTTTAGAAAACGCAGAGTATCTTGTATACAAATAACAAGAATAGAGGAATTACCTGAGAGCTATAATGCATTTGTTAATCAGCTATGTCTTATACCTTCACTATATGTGAGAAAATACGGATGCTTTGAGAAACTAGCTGTGCCTGAAAAGACCTGGGAGTGTGATTTTCACCTTTCTTACACTGCCAATAACAGCAATATGCATGAGTGCAATTTCAGGTTTCTCTGCTGACATCTTTGTTTGAGAGGAGAGATTTCATGAGTGGTGTCCCTCAGGTGTCTGTCTTGGAACTGGTACTCCTTAATATCCTTATCAGTGGCGTAGATAATGGGATCAACTCCACCCTCTGCAAGTTTGTAAATGACACCAAGCTGAGCAGTGCAGTCAATGCATATTTTGTTTTGTTTTGTTTGTCTCCTTCCACCCTCCCTTCATCTACTATGGATGACCCAGAGAATCCTACTTTCAAAAATGAAAACATTTTTTAACTGCTTTTTATTTTTTTCTTCTTGTTGATGTTGAAAAGGAAGCAAATCCTTTAGAACTTTTTAGAACAGTCTTCTGGTTCAGAATGGAGTTGATTTCCATGCCAGTAAAAGAAAAACCCAGCCTCAAATGTATTCTGTCTTGCACCAGCAGCTGTATGACTCTGGGAATTTTTCACTGCAGTGATGCTAGTTTGTGTGCTTGGTTTCTCAGCAGATAGTGTGAGTGTACTCCTTAGCTCAGTCTACCCAAACAATGCCTAAAATATCATCTTTGTACTTCAGACATCAAAGAAGTTAAACCTGCTGTTTCCTCTGTGTAAATAAACTTCAGCTAGTTTGAAAATAAAGCCTGCAATTTTTCTGCTGAGATGAAGCCAGAGGTGGCTCAGGAGTTGTTTTTATTCAGCAAGCTTTTTGAAAGATCAGAGCTCTCTTTTGTGAGTATTCACTGCTTGTGACAAAAACTTCAAACCTCCTGTTTTCTATCACTGCTGTCTTTGTTGCAAACACCTTTTAATGCCTCAGGACTGCATGCATTTTCAGGCTTTTTAATATTCTGTCCCCATGCCACCAAAATAACTAGACCTATCATAGTATGCTGTATGAAGCTCAGGCTGTCTCATCAGTGTGAAGATAAGTTCAAGTTGAATAGTGTGAAGGAAGCTTATGGGTGTGCATCTAGGTTGTAAGAGACTTTGCTCCAAAGAGAGGTTGTAAAAGGGATTTCTTTTTCTCTGACTTGAAAGGGCAATGCTCTCCAATGGCTTCAGCCATGGTGTGTGAATATTGCTGGGGACTGGAAAAAAATGAGAGAAGGAAGGATCAAAACAAGTAACATAATTTAAAAAGCTGAAAATTAGAAACAGATTCACTGTGAGATGGCTCATATCGTGCAGCCATCAGATGACAGGTTAGCCATCCAGACTGGGGAAAGCTGTGGCAGGGTCAGCCTGTCGTCTGCCAAGAGCAGTAAGTTCTTCATGGAGCATCATCTACACAGAAGCCACAGGTTGTGCAGAATTTGTTGGCTGGCTGATTAACAAACAAGTTTTGTTTTCTGAACATCATAAAGTTGTGCTCTACAAAAGGTCTGGGTTCTCCCTTCTTCCGGTAGAAGTGAGCCTTCTTCCAGTGGTGTTTGGCAGTGCTTGCCACCTGCTGTGGGCACTTGCCTTTACACGGGGCCAAGGAGAATGGAGTATGAGTGTTCAGTTAGCCCAAGAGAGGACTCCCACCAGTACTTCCCATCTTTATTTTTGGGTGCACGAAGAGACGAAGAAACAGGTCAGGAATGCTTCAAATGTTTTCTGATGAAGCAGAGGATAGACGAGAAATAAACAGAAAGAAGAGTGCCTTCCCCTCCTGAAGACTTTTTTTCCCCTTCTAACCATCTTTCTTTCCTTTTACTTCTGTAATCTATACCATATTTCAATTATCTTCCCCAGGATTTAATTTTATGAATTGAAAAATGTGTTTTATTCAGTGAGTATTTATTTTCAGAACAATCCATGCTGCTATTGAAGTCAAGTTGGAGCACTGAAAATAAATTGGACTAAACCAGCTAGATTTCAGAATTTCCTGACTCATGAAATACTTCTGCTCACTTGAGATTAAACCACTCATTATCTTGTCAACTAGTTGGCTTGAGCTGATCTGCAGGTGCACATGATTTACTTCTAACATGCTTAAAAGATGCAAAAACTTCTATCCTCGTGGCTTACTGTACATATGAACAGATCAGTGGCTCTTGCCTTTACAATGTATGGTGAATCCCAGTAAGCTGCATCTCTAATCTTACTGCACATGTACAATTCTCTTTAGCATTTTGGTACCAAAGCAATAGAATAAATTTTATTTTTCAGTATAAGTGTCAATCATTCCTTTTACCAAAAAAGAGGATGACAAGTAAAATGATGGAAGCATAATATGGCTGAGATATGTTATAAGCCTTCATAGATTAAGTAAAATGAGGATGTAGTGGTTGGTATCAGACTGGATAGCATAAGATGCTTAATCATATTTTGTTTCTGATTATAAATGCTGCTAAAGAAACCTATGTTTTGTTACGAAACAAAGTTGGTCTGAATCACAAAAGATATGTTAGAAGAGACAAATTCTATGTAATGACACGATTTGCAGGAATGTGCTATTAGCTCAGTGTGGGATATGTAAGGCCAGTTTTCAAGAAAAGGTGGAAAGTGTGTTTTAGCATAGTTGAAGCTATTGTGGAACTAGTAGAGTAGAATTAATACAGAGCACATTACTCACACTTTAAAAGGAAATTTTTCTTTTAATCTGTGATTCACAATCTTTTAAGAACCATGGATCTGGAGTCTAGAATTATATTGGAACTAGAAAGAACCTGCAAGAACTGCTAGTTTAGCTCTGGTTCAGATTTTATTTTTCAAATATGATCAAGAAAGGGAACTTCCAAAAAAGGAGGTCCTGTTAATTCTGCAGCACCTCCCTTAAAATAAATACATAAACAAATAAAAAATGAAAAAAAATAAAAGGAAAGAAGCCCTTCTTCTATGTTTGTTATACCCTTGTCATAGCTTTCAACTAATTTTCCTGCTTTGCTATCCTTTGTGGTTGCTTTCTTTGGAAGCAGAAGGCCGAGGAGCAATAGCTTGGTCGTCACCTATAACAATAGGTTTATTGTCACCCAACAGGAACAAGAGTTTGGGTGACAAGGTAAAAGCATTGCAGAACATGAGGGACTTTTTACATTGAGTATGCTTGCAAAAAGGTCGTGAGAGGATGTCAAAATAATTTCAGCATTCCTCAGAGATGACATTTTGTCATGATTCGTTGCACTAAATACTGGCTTATAAGAAAGGAACTACACTTGGATGTACCTTTTGCAACAAATGGCTGTGGAATTACTACAGACGTTTGAGATGAGAGCAGCTTCTGGATCCTACAACTGTACTTGTGAGGAGCAGAAGAATGAAGTCTAAGAGGTGGCAACAACCATCACTAGAGAGAAACGAAGGACATAGTAGCAAGATGGTAGGTGTCATGAGCAATGGTGAGGTCCTTGGCAAGTCATATCTGCCTGTAGTGCAACCCACAAAGGAAAGATTTCCACTCTGCCTTTTGTCTAGAACTCTCAGTGAGTGCATTCACCTCTTCCTTTTCCCTACTCTCTTTTAAATCAAGCAGGCAAGTGAAACTCTCCAAACCAACCAAAGTTGCCTACCCTGTCTGCAGGGTAAAGAGGTCTTCCAAGGTTTGAACAGGAGTTTGTACTGCATGATAATGGCAGGGTGTTGGCAGTGCAGGGGCTGTAGGTGTCACCTCTGTGGGAAAAGACCCATAGCTGCCACATACCATCTCCAACAATGGCTTCAATGGACACAGCTCAGGACAAAGGTCCATCAGCAAAGCTCAGGAAAATGAACTCAAGAAATGGCAAAATATGCTACAGAGGTAGAGGAGGAGGGAAGTAAAATAGTGAGAAACAACAGAGGGAACACTTAGGTCAGAGGAGAAGGAGAAAATGCTGAAGGTGAAGTTGAAGGAGAAAGAGGATGAAAAGGTGAGGAAGGGGAGGAAGAGAAGAAAAACATTAGCAAGAAATAAGATATTTTAAAAATCCATCAAATATGCAGTGATAACTTTGGTTAGTCATGATGCCTTTGAATAATGCCTTACTATGGTTTTTCTTTTCGGAAGTAAACTTATCAAAGAGCTTCAGGGAAAACCTTTTTGTCAGAGCTGACATTTTTTCTTATTATGAATCCTCCTTCCAAAGCAATATGTACATCATCATGAATATGGAAAGGCTGGTATGTTTTGTATTTTTTTGCATTAATATAATACTACGATCTTTGAAAGGATTTTTGGATATCTCTGGATATGAAGGGTACTTTATCAGCCCAGCTACTATTCTGTTGTGTGTGTGAGTTTTTTTAACATCTCCCCTTAACAGCTAAACTCTCGCCTCTTTCTCCAACCTTTTCACCTTTTCTTATTCAAGTATACTGAACTAAATACAGTCCATTCACTGGCAGGATTAAAGCTGTCTGGAAAATAGATCTTTTTCTTCTGCTCTATTTTTCTTTTTTTTAATTTATTGTATAGAAAGTTTTATTTTCAGTGGCTTGAATGAATTATTCTTTTAGAGGCAATGTTAATATTATATTCTGGAGATAACTTATCTGTGTGCATGACAGTATTTTTGTATTCTTTCTGAATTCAAAAGTCACCTCTCCTTTGCTTATGATTCTTTCCAATCATATCTGGGAAGATGATAGGAAAGATTTCCAGATTAAAATACGGTTATTACCTTCAGATGTAATGGCACAGATTAAAAACACTTGAATATAGCTGAGTTGCAGTAAACACAATTGAAAAAAACTTCATCACTTCTGTGCTGTCTTTTAAAGATAGTGATTAATGTACCATTGCAGAATGATATATATGCCCATAGATTACTGTTTGAATTACTGTGCCTGCTTGCTGTCTTACTGTTCATCAGACAGATCTGAACATTTTATTTAAAGATTAGAGAAGAATAAAAGAACTTTCATTTTTGCATCAGCCAGGCTTATAAAATATACAGTAAGAAATAGGGTGGGAAAAGACAAATGACTCATTCTGTCCTGAAATTAAGAATTACAGAATCACAGGATTGTAGAGGTTGGAAGGGACCTCTGGACATCATCCATTTCAATCCTCTTCTAAAGCAGGTTCCTTAGAACAGGTTGCATGGGAGAATTATGTCTGTTTCCAGAGAAGAGGATGTCACAACCTCTATGGGCCGCCTGTTCCAGTGCTCTGTTGCCCTCACAGTGAAGTTCTTTATGTTGAGATGGGAAGTTTGATGCCCACTGCCCCTTGTTCTGTCACTGAGCACCACCGTAAAGAACTTTGTCCCATCCACTTGACTCTCACCTGTTAGCTATTTGTAAACATTGATGAGATTCCCCCTCAGTCTTCCCTGCTCTGGGCTGCACAGCTCCAGTACTCTGCCTTTCCTCAGAAGGGAGAATGCTATAAAACACTGGCTTGCAAATGATGACTCTTTTTCTGATGGTGTTTTGCTGGAAGTATTTCTAATGTGTGCTGGGAGAACTGAGCAGCATTTGTCATTGGAACTGCATGTCCCAGAGAAATGAGACTGTACAGATTCAGTAAGCTAAGTCCCTCTGTGTCTGTCTGTGAGTGCTCAAGGTTTAGGCAGAGCCACTGCCATTCTTACAATAGGGTGGCACATCCCAGCCTGGCTGGGGCAAATATTCAAGTTCTCATGGTTATCCTCCATTGAGGGCACAATTCTATGATTTACTGCGTTCCTGGAATCACATAAGGTAGGTGAGAGTTCAAAGTGTGCACTCTACTTTGAGTTCTGTGTTGGAGAGTCTCGGGTCAGATGTCCTGGCCCAGCTGCATATAATTGCATCAAACATGGCAGAGAGAAGATTGGTATAAAACCCCTCAGGTGTGCTAGTGGCTGGTAGGGAGAGCTGGTGGATGGTGAGGGTTCTGCTTTTTGTGGAGGTGTTCCGGATTTGTGAATTGTTTCTTCCTCAAAGGTAAATTACAAATGGTTTTGGTGTAGAACAGCAGAGAGGGGAGAATGCTTTTTAAGTTTATTATTTTTGCTAAGATGCTAGTGAATAATTGTAATGAATGTTAGACTTACTTGTATGAGTATGAAGGGAGAGTGAGAAGAGATCCATTATTTCTTTCTCTCAAAAGAAGTTTAATGCTTTTTACTAGAGGAATATTATTTTTGTCATGGCATTAATTTAAATGTTAAATGTCAGCATTTAAAACAGCAATGATGATAGTTTCATAAGCCTTTATGAGGGTGTAATTTTGAACTTCTAAGTCTAATTTTAAGGCATATATTGTTTGTTATAAGATATCAAGTAGTATACTACATAATGTTTCTAGCCAGTCAATGTTTGTCTTGGTATCCAAATTCTGCGAGGTGAAAAACCCTTTATGGTTAGTATTAATTGTTAAAAAGCAGCTATAGAGTTTTTTTGAATGCACATGTTTTAAACAGTCTTTCCTCACTATAACTAGTGTGGAAATCAAGCTTCACCCCGGGGTAAATTCAAGCATTTCAGAAATGTTTACCATTAGTCTGAAAGCCAAATAAAGATAAGCAGACAGGATGGAAGTCACAAGAATAGCAGAATAGGCACGATTTCCATAATGTATTTCATACTTTTTTGTTTTCATTATGTTTAGTTGCTTTAATGTAAAACATTGGTGATGCTGTTTCATAAAATAAATAAAATTACAACATGGGAAAAAATGGGAAGGTAAATTTCACGATAAATTAGCTGCAATCTGCTGTGTTATGAAATAATTTCTTTTCTTATCTTGATGACAATGACATGTAACAAAGGCAAAGTAATGGTTAGAGAGAATACTTTATCTGTTGGAAAAACATGGCTTTGAAAATTCTCCAGTGAATTTAAGCTTTCATCTTCCCTGACAAAGTAGCTAACTAGTTAATAGATGCAGTGTTCTGTCTGCTTGTTTGAACTAGTTCAGCAGCTGTTACATACTGTTCATCTGTTAGATTTTTCTGGGGCCCAGTCATCAGTGGGATAGGCAGGTGTGATCTGAGTAGAGGTGTGATGTGGTGCGCTGTGATAGCATTGATCAAGATGTAACCAAAAAGATTGAATTCCTCTGCTATTCTTCTGGATGTAACACTTGCTCTCAGACTTTCTTTTTCTTTGTAAGGAAGCAGAAGAAGCCAAAGTAGTCCTTTTCTGAGATCAATCACTTAGAAACTTCCTTAAATAATTTATCCTGAGTAAAATGAGTGATAGCCATCCATTCTCAACACTCTCCTTTTATTTCGCTGATTTTGCTCCCTTCCAGTTTCTCAGAGATCTCTGCCTTAGATCATAGTATATTAATATCTCTATTATTTGGAGAACGTTTTTCATCAGGTAGATATTTTCTCATTTTCTGTTGTCACATGTTAAAAAGCTCTGGAGTTGCTTATTATCTGACAAAGCTGATATATAGATACCCGATATATGGTAGATGGAAATGTATGTTGTCACACAACAGGATTTCCCTTGTGCAGTGGATGCAAAGTTGCCTGTTCATAATACTACATTTACTGCAGCCTCCCAGTGACAGTGTACAACATCCTTCTGATAACAGTGCCATGCCTCTGGAAAGCGACAGTGTTTCTTATGGTACAAACTGTATGCTTCTACTGAAAACTGACTGAATAAGAAGATTTTATAGGATCATTTGAGTTGGAAGGGACTTGAAGAGCATCTAGTTCCACTCCTCTGCTGTGAACAGGGACAATAACAGTCTGATCAGGTGCTTGGAGCCCCAGTCAGCCTCCTCTTGAATGTCACCAGAGATGACGAGATGAGACATCCACCAGCTTTCTGGGCAACCTGTTCCAGTGCCTCACAACTCTTATCTTAATAACAGTTTTCCATATATCAAGTCTGAATTTCCCCTTTTTCAGTTTGGTACTGTTTCCCCTTGTCCTGTCACAGCAGACCCTGCTAAAGATTCTATTTTTTTTAAGCCCCCTTTAGAAACTGAAATGTTGAATGCTAATGAAAAGGTGTCCTCAAGCCTTTTCCTCTCTAGCTGAACAGCCCCAGCTCTCTTAGTCTGTCCTCATATGGGAGGTGTTCCATCCCTTGGAATCATTTTTGTTGCTCTCCTTTGGATACACTTCAGCAGGTCCACATCTCCCCTGTACTGAGGATCCCACATCTGGACACGGTGCTCCAGAGATGAGACCCCACCAGCAAAAAGCAGAGGGACAGGATCACCTCCTTCACCCTCCTGACCATGCTTCTCTTGATGCAGTCCAGGGTACAGCTGGCTTTCTTTCTGCAAGGGCACATTGCTGCCATGTCCATCTTACCATCTTCCAGTATCTCCAAGACTTTTGTCAGGGCTCTATCCTTTCATCCTTCATCTTGTACTGATAGCAGGCATTTCCATAAGTGAGACTTGTACTTGGATTTGCTGAACCTTAATAGTTTCTCCTGGGCTTGCTGCTTGAGACAGTCTTCACAGAGAAGAAGTAACTTTTATTTTATTCCTGGAATTTGAAAACTATGTGGGAGACCAGTGAAGAATATTATGAATAAGTGTGAAGCTTGAATTTATTTTGCCTAAAATCTGTTGTTTTGATGCCTTTTTATTTTTCATCTCTGGTTCATTTCAGTGGTTATCTTCCAGTGTGACTGATACAGAGGAAAGAAGTAAATGTACCAAAAGGTTTTTTTTCTTGCTTTTCCCCTTCTATTAGACCCTAGTTTTCAGCTGCTTGCACACAAGAGTAGACAGATGTGCATATGCACATGTGTGCACAAAGACTAAAAAACTCTCCCCAAAATTAGAGGAAGGAATCACAGAATCACAGAATTGTAGGGGTTGAAGGGACCTCCAGAGATCATAGAGTCCAACCCCAATTGCCTAAATTGCCTAACTTTGCTGAAGTAGATGTGTTGATCATTGGATATGCAGTTTACAAAAGAAAGCCATTCTGCTTATCTCCAGTTCCATCAGGATCATTTACCTTCAAAGGATAGGAAAGAATGAACTGAAGATCAAAATCATCAGTCTTATTTGACTTCATCCAAGATTTATGGCAGTTGCTTTCAAGAGCAACTAAAACCAGCCACAGACCTCACAACCATATCACATTTTTTTTTTCCTCCTCTTTCAATATTTTATAAATGTTACAGGAAAAGTCAAGCTTTGGAGACATTAAAATTAAATATTCTTCTCCCTCCTTGTCTTCTGGAAACTTTGGAGAGATCTATTGGCAATCACAATGTAATATCTTGCTGAAATATCATCTCTCTGTACCTTTTCCTCTTTTAGTAATCTTGAGGTTTTTATATATAGTTTCATGTCTCTTTAGCAATCATGATTATAGCATTTTTATTTCTCTTGTTTGATTTCATATCAGAAAATATGTTTTGGTATAAATTGCTAATCGTACTGTATGTATCCATTCTTATTGGCTTGTTATTCAAATTTATTCTTCAACAAATTTCACCATATATCTAAATGATCTGTCTGAAAACAGTTTAAACACTGACATAGAGCACTGAAATATCCCAATTATTCCTTGCATGCATAAGAAAGTGTTGGGGTTTTTTCTTCTTTTTGTCTCTCTGTAAGTGATAAGGTTCTTTGCTTTCTTTTAGGTTCTTTGATTAAATTTGACAGGAAGGAATTTGTCCCCTATTTATATGATAAAGGGGGGCAATATGTGTGAGGCTGATATGGTGACTTTAAAATTATTAACAGTTGGTAAGAACTGATAAAGCAAATTTGCTTCTATGTATAAGTCACTCCAAACTTTTAAGAGTTTATTTGTAGCCATTGCTACAAATAATTTGAGGTTAGATTACTTAGTGAGATCATGCTTGCTAAATTCTCAGGCACTGTACTCAGAATGGCAAAGGGTTATACATCAAGTAAAACTTGGAGGTCTTGAAATTGGTTGAGTGAGAAATGTAAACCATTCTACCAACATGCTTGATCTGCATGAGCAAATCATTTCATGAAAGAGAAAATTAAGAGAATTAAGAAATGGAAATTTGGAAAATGGAAAGAGAATTAAGATACGGAGTAACTCAGCCCCAGTTTCCACACTCTTTGCCTTAGATCTTGATGCCCATCTGGTATAAACTCCTCAGAATTCAAGTTTAGAAATGTTCTTCACCACAGAGCTCAATGACAGAAAGCTTTCCTGATAGGTCTATGATACTTGGCTACCAGCTGGGTGCCACTTTCTCTCAGGCTTTTGCAAATTTCAAAGAAGCCCATAGTCTTACACAGGTAGAAAACAAGATATTTTGAACCCCTAGAATGGCTCAGTTTTTGTTATGTTGACAGTGCCTTGCCTACTGTAAGCTACAACGAAATCTGTGCTTCTAAAAGTAGACAGTCCTTGATTTGAATTAGCTGTCTTCAAATAAGATATTTAAAAGAAAACCAGCACAACTTGAGAATGTTAAGATCAAACAAAAAATAAAAATGCAATTTTTAGCTCATTTTCTAGTTAAGGATATCAGACTAGGAAGAGTTATCAAAGAGCTAGAAGTGGTAGCTTAATGTTAGTTTGTGCCAAACAAAACAGATAGTGGAAGTTCACTCAGTGTGCAAGACTTTCAGGTATTAAAACCACAGGAAAATGTTTTTGAGGTTTTATTATATTGATACAGTTTCACAGATAATTCTTCTTGTTTGGGGGCTTTATGCAATTTGGTTAAAATTCACTAGTTATCTCAAATATGTTGTCCAGGATCACAGTGCAGATAGTACTGTAGCAATCAAGTTTATTACTGAGACGCTCATACCTTGGAGAACAACAAATGAAAAGAAAAAGATAGTGGAAGGATGAATATAATACCATGGGAATACACAGCCAGAGTAGATGTAGAATGAATGGAATGCATAGAGTAGTGGGGAGAATGGAAGCCAGGGAGAAAATACTAATGTACAATCATTCTACAAGAACAGTGTTATGGAAGGGTGCTCACTTCACTTTCAGCCTTGCATTACTTAGAAAGAAATATCTTTCTCACAAAACATATGAACACTCTTGTTTCCTTTACTAAGAGATTTTAACAAACCTTTTCTTTTTTGTGCCTGTTGTACGGTTAAACCTTGTGCAGCTGGTAGCTGTAGAACCAAATAATTCAAGAACCAAATAACTTTTCAAAAATAATAAACTAAAATGCACAACAAAATACAGATGATAAAGTAGCCATCTCCCATTGGAAACTTATCCTCTTGTGAAGCTGCTACTGCTCATGGGTCTCACTGGTCTGCTCTTCTTTCTGAAGAAAGATACGACATTATTAAACCTCAAGTTTGATCTCTGCACAGTAGCAACTGAAGGAGAAGTCCTGCTGTTACTTACAAGCCAGAGAGATATCTAATAAAAACATATGTTTCCAATTGACTGTGCAAAAAAAAAAAAAAGCCTAATAAGCAAAAAGCTATCAGTGCAGAAAAGATGCTTCTTCCTTTATTGGCTTCTTCAGACAAATGTCATTCCATTCTGCATTTTAATAAGGTGCTTGAAAGGCAGGATGAATTGCTTTCTGCTTTCATAAGAACTTTAAATTTACTTTTTCCTTTAAATATTTCAATGTCTAATTTGACACAACCAGAACACGTTTATATTTCAGAGAAATCTGAACATCTGCGTTCAGGCATTTTTGCCTGGTTATCCAAATTTCAATAGAAAAACTTGTAGTAATTTGGGGAAATAGTATGAGCATAAAGTATAGGCATGACTACAGAGTATTAATACAGGTGAAATGAATAAAACAGTCTCACTGTAACTCTATTGCAAAGCTTCTCCCAAAGCTGCATCTCCAGAATTCTGTAATAAAACTGAAATGTTTTTATGGGAAGAAGTAACTAGTATATTGGATTTGGAGATCCTGGAACAAAAGTGTTGCACAGTGAGTTCAGTTAACACAATAGTCCCATAGGACAAAGCAGTACCCGAGAGTCTTTTTTTGTGCAAGTGTGTTTAATGTCTCAAAATGCTAATGTACCTTTATGTATAAGCAATTCCAATTTGGTTTCCTTTTCTTCCATACTGATTTTTGAAACTCCAATGTTAATCAGAAAACTCTTCTACCTTTTGTTGGGATCTGGCATTAAATCATACTTTCTTGGTTTCTCAATATTCCTTCTATCTATCTTTTAATTTTTTGAGTCTAGGTTGTGGGGTACTACTCAATAGCAAGGACTTGTTATTGTGACAAGTCTTTCCACATCCTATGTTAAAGGATGGACTTTTGAAGAAAACAGTTTTATGGAAACAATTTTTTTTTTAATGAAGTTTTGTCCAAAGCGTTGACAAATTATTCCAAAACCAGGCACAAACCCAGCAGGGTATGTATCTTGCTGAAGTGTTTTTGTTGTAGTTGTCAGATTAAATGTAATTTTGACAGTTGTAACCTCCTGGAAATGGCCACGCTTTTGCTTTTCTTTCGTAAAATACAGACTACGAATTCAAGTATTTGTATTATTTGATTTGGAGATGAATAGATTTACTTTTGATCTTTTTACTCATCTATCATCTTAATCATCTATCCCTATCATCTTAAAGGATGTGGGAGTAGAATGACTGTGGCAATATATACTTTAAAAAAAAAAAAAAAGCAAGTAGTGTATGCTAATTTACTATCACTATACTTGATTGCCCTAACAGTTTGGGTCTTAAAATTTTAAGGGCTTTAAGAGCATGTGTGCCACCACCATGGTACCACTTTGTTGTTTAAAGAAGACAAAAGTCATGGGAATTAAGGAAAAAAAACCAAACAGCACAGTTCTTGCTTTTTGTGGCGTAATTTTGAGAATTGTTATGCAGATCGCTACAGAAATTGTGAGCCTCATTGTAACCAATTTGATCAAAACTGCATCTTGCTAAAGTTAATACAAAGGCCTGAATGTACTGGCTGAACTGAATTTAGAGCAAGCTGCCTCTCTGGCTCAGATTATTTTATGACAGCTTGGACCCAAATGACTGTAAATCGTAGAGTTTAATTTTAAATTGACTTTCATAGCGTTTTTGAATTGGTTGTGGGGGAAACCAACGAGATTGAGGTTTTTTTGTAAGTTAAACACGTGCACATAGTTTTTTGTCTCTTTCTTTTGCAGCACACGGCTTCCACAGCCTGTTTGCAGAGGACAGCAGCTGTTAGCCCAAAGCTTATCCTAGCAAGCTGCAGACCATGCCAGTCACCTCTCCTGACTCTAAGTGCCCCATATGCTTGGACAGACTTGACAATATTGTGTACCTAGATCCTTGCTGGCACAAGTTCTGCTTCTCTTGTGTCCAAGAATGGTCCAAAATCAAAGCACAATGCCCACTCTGCCAACAGCCCTTCCTTTCTCTTTGTCATATAGCTCATGCTGAAGATGACATATCTAGGCCAGAAGAAAATGAACCTTTTTCCTACTCTGATTGCAGCACCATCATTTTTGCTGAAAGAACTTTTGACTTAAAGGCATGGGATCAGCATACCAGTTCTGACTATTCTACACCATTGCACAATGAAGGAAGCAGCTCAGACTCAACAACTCTTGCAGTCTTTCCAGATGAGGTGGATTCTCAAGTGCTAGAGCATGGTTCATCTAAGCATAGTGTTGATTGGTTGTCCTGGAATGATGAAACTCCAGGTCCTTCAGGAGAGTATAATGCAATCATAACTTCTCCAGAGGTATTAGAGAGCTCTGATGAGGACTCTGTTAGGGAGAGAACCACACTGCATCTTCAGTTACAGGTTGGTGTTGATGATGATGTGATGGTGAAAAGTCAGACAGAGTCCACTAGTTGTGAGAGCACTAGCTCCAGAGATTCAAGCAGATCATGGTCACATCACAAAGGCCATGGCCAAAGGAAATCAAGCAGCCTAGACAGTGACTGTTGTTACAGAAGAGCCTGTTACCAAAGCAGTTACCTGTTACACAGTCCAAAGACAGCTGGAGACAGCTTCTCTTGCAGTAAGAGCACTCAGACTAAAGCTCATTGCTCGAACAATTCTCCTAGTCTGGAATCCAGGATCCAGTCCTTCACCGAAAGGACAGATCTGCAAAGCCAAATGGGATTCCAGGAGAGACAGGACTCCTGTTACAAACAACGCAGATCAAGGAGCCGATCAAGCTCCAGATCAAGGAGCCCTTCTGGAGAGGCAGACAGAACAAGAAGCAAAAAGCCTGGTGGAAAGAGAAAGTGCAAAACTCGACACTTGGAGAACACAGAGACGGGGAGCACCACTATGGAGAGAAAATATAGTCTCCCAACATTCAGTGACTGCTACAAAAATAAAGGCAGCCTTTCAGACAACCAAGAAAGTAGTGAGATAAAACATGAGGAAAAGAATAATAGTATGGGAAATCCAAGTGTGGAGGGAGTCTATGAGCAGACAGAGATAATGAAGCGTGCTTTAAAGAAAAAGTGTAAGAAGAAACACCAGGAACATCACTGGAAAGATGCATAGTTCTTACAATTTAGTACAATTAATTTTTACTGCCAGATTCATGTGTGTGGTGTAAAATGACCTCTGCTGAAAAGCAGTAAGCAGTTTCTATGTAGATATTGAATAGCCCTTATTATTAATATGAAATATTAATAAAGCAAGAAGAATTTTTGGTCTAAAAAAGCAAATACATGGTCTGTGAAGTTTTTTTGATCTGTGCTTTTGTTGTGGAGTCTGTTTCCCTTGTGCCCTGAATGCACTGAATGCAGATCAGTCTTTAGCAGTTTCTGCAGAGCTCACTGCTTTCAGCCCCTTCCCAGTTCACCTCGTGGATGTCATGCTACATGTTGCACAAGGCATGTTGCTAGGAATGGTGAATCTGGGCACAGATGTGTTCTCTTTGGCAATCCTGGAAGCTGCCTTCTTGTGTGGTGGGTATGGCTGTGGCTGGCTTCCAGACCTGTGCAGCCAGTCTCATATCCTGCCCTTGACAGAAGATAGGGAGATAGGATAGAAAAGCTTTTGTGTTGAGGCAGAGACAGGAAGATCACTTGTGGTTACTCTTACGGCCAATCCAGGCTTAGCACATTTACTTTCAGTTCAATATAGAGTAGGGTGGTGAGAAACAAAAAAGCTAAACCCACTTTCCCCCCGCTCTTTCTTCCCAGGGAAGAAGGTTCATTCCTGATCCTTCTGCTCTCCTGAGAAGTGCAGGTGGCTGTGGGGTGGTTGCAGTCTGTCTGTAACAGAGTTTGTCTTTGCTGATGCTTCCTCCTTGCTGCTTCTCTGCTCCAGCATAGCTCATTCCCACAGGGCATGGTGCTTCAGAAATGGGCTGTAAACAGATTACTGAACACGCTAATTCGTTTCTTGGTGCTTTTTTTTTTTTCCTCAGACATCTGGATTAAGCTTCAGTTTCCAGCTTTGCTTTGCAAAAGTATTCGGAATTGATCCTGATGCGATCTTTTCCTTTGCAAGTTATCAAAGTCATAGTTATTAATTCTTCTAAGATAAATGAATACATCTGTTACTGCTTACATGCTTTAATCTACCCAAACTATTCACTAGTTTAATTTCCTAACACATTGGAATTGTTTCATATTTTATTGATAATTTTCAGAGATTTCATTCAACCTATGTTTCTCTCAGTAGAAAATAGTGCTACTACTTCTCTATTTTAGAGTGAAACTACAACTCCTTTTAACAACTGCATACTTGAAACTGCAGGGCAAAATTCTTCAAATATCTGACTGTCGCTGAAATTATTTCCCCCTCCAGAGGCTAGCTCAGAGCCTAATCAGAGTATTTATACCCCCATCCATGCTCTTCTGGGGCAACACATTGCTGTTCAATGATGTGGACCCCTACACTGCAGTTTATTTTTTCTTCTGTTTGCTTATTCTCTGCAGTCTGCAAAAGCTTGACTCAGGTATGTTCCTTCAATAGAAGTGAGTGTTTTACTGTTGCCGCCAGAGGTGGAGCAGGTTGATTTCTAGGTGGGAGGTAAAAGTTGTCTGGTTATGCTATGGGGAGAACAGCATCCAGTCTGGGCTGGAAGGATGAAGAAAAAAGAAAGCCTCAGCACTCACTTGGAAGGCATAGTGCTTGCTCCAGCAGGTTGCAAACCACTGGGCTCTCCAGAGAAAGGCTTGGAGGAAAATGCTGCCTGGCATATTCAGGACAGCTGTTTATAGACCAGTGGTTTGTATCTGTTCTGCTTGATTGAGCTGCTCAGAGTTCTGCTTTTTAAAAGTAAGTTTTCCTGCCTTGCATTAGAGTAAGACACTTTTTTGAACAATAAAGCCTTCTGCCTTTCTTTAGAGCAACCTCTCAGTCCTATGTAGGGATATGAAGGGAATTATTTTCCTTTCTTTAAAAAATGAAAGAGGAAAGTCTTGCAGCTCTCCATCGTTCAGCTGCATGTTATCCTTTTCAAGGGCACTGAGTACCAAAGTTCGTGTCAGAGAGCAGGTATGAATGCTGCAGAGGATGCTGTGGAGAAAGAAAGGAGTGACGTTTTCAGTGGAGTTTCCTTATCAGCTTAAACCATCTTGGTAAGGGCACCCACAGCAAAAGGCTACCAGTAGTGAGCTGTGGATTGCTGTGGACTGTTCTTCCACCATTAGGATCCTCAGACCACACATGTGAAGTGAACAAAGTGTAAGGGATATGATGCCACCTAGTTCAGATAGTAATTAGTAGCTTCACTGTGGGGTATGATAAATTATTTTGTCTCTAAATCTGGGCTGCTGCTGCTTGGCTTCTGTCCACTGCTGAGATAAATACATAGATACCCAGCTGAGGATGCATTCTCCTTCTTGCTCTGCATTGAAACACTTGCAATGTGGTCAGGAAGTGGAACTTTTGATTTTCTGTCTCATTACATTAAAAAAATGTATTAAATGAAAGATTAGCTGAAGAAACAAAACTCGCTGTAGTTACAGAAGAGAGAATGGTGCAGGCACAGTGGAGAATAAAATAAAAATGACAAGTTAATCTACAATCCTTGAAACAAAAAGAAGGGGGAATCAAGGTAAAGATTTAAAGCACTTCAAATAAAAATTGAATTTTGGTAAAGTTAGGTAGCTGCTTGAATATCATTTAAGCACCTGTTAGTGTAATGCTTCATAATTAAGCAACAACAATGTAATCCAGCTATGCCTCATCAAGCTAGAAGTCAGTTGGGTTGTTTTACTGATAGGAGGTACAGGCATGCAAACAGTGTAATTTGATAATGTTGCCAATACCCAGGAGTGGAACTGAAAGAGATCATTCCCTTTGCTTGAGTATTAGGAGAAACTTCCCTGAAAGAGTGATCAGACTCTGGAATAAACTTTCCAGGGAGGTGGTTGAGTCTTCATCTTTGGATATGTTCAAGAAATTTACAGGTGTTGTACTAAAGGACATGTTTCTTTGTGGAAATATTGGTGGTAGGTGGTGGTTATACGGGGTCATCTTGAAGGTCTTGACAGCTTCTGGGCAGGTTCCAGGGATCTCAGCAGGAAGTCCTTTGTTCTCATCTTCTGGGCCTTGCACACCTAGATCAGTAGATTTAAGAAGGGAGATGCCAGCTGGCATCTGTCTTTCACAGGATATAGCAGTATCATCTCTCAGGCTTCTTCAAGCCAGTTTCATTTTCTTCCAGGCCAAGTCTTCAGCCCTTAAATACTCCTGGGCTGTCTCATTCAAAGGCAAACAACTCCAAATAAATGCTTTGAGACGTAAAACTGTCCACAAAGTGATGCTGATTGCCTCATGTAAGAAATGTCTCAAATCAACCAGTCTCAGACAGGTATCAGAAGTAATTTCTTCATGTTTTAATTCTGTCAAAAAATGTATATACATACACACTAAGGAGGCATTACTTTCAGAGCCCATTTTATTATACTGGCCCGCAGTGTTGGAGGTGATGTTGATGTGGTAGCAGTAGATGTTGAACCTTCCCACCAATATCCTGTTATCCTGTATGTTGTTGCCATGTAGCAGACAGCAGCAGAGGGACAGTTTGACAGAGTGGTGCCTGATGTAGAAATACAGGTGAAACAAATGTGTGGAACTGAATTCCTCTATGTGGGCAAAATGGCATTGACTTTCCATTGACATTAATCAACACTGACCATCCATGTGGATACGAACACAGTAAGGCAATTGGTGTTGCATTTTAGCAGTGGTGACAGTGGCTCACCTTGCTGGTGCAGATTGTTACGAGTGAAGTTGAATTTCGTGGCTTACTTCAGTGCTGCTCTCATCTGCTCTAAAGCAGTTCTGTATACCCATGAATAGTTTGTGAGTTCAGTGTGGGTATGCTGTTCTTTTTTGACAGTTATGAATAGTGATGTTTAGAAACAGGTTTGGCAAACACGTGTATCTGATCTGAATATTCCTCTACCTAATTTTTGTGATGGCAGTGTATGAATTGGAAACAGTTCATTGCAGAAATAAAGAACAACAACTTGTCTATCAAAAAAGAAAAAGTAAAAAAGAAAACCAATTTTGTGCAGTATTTCTTTCAAATAATAACGGAAGAAAAAAAATCACAAAACAGTTACAGTTTTGCAACACAGAAACAATCACATAAGCTTTGTGGAAAAAGCATATGGGCACTTTGGATAAAACAGGAACATTTTTCTCCCTTTTCTTTAACCTGAAGAAAATGATGCTTATGTTATCTTTTCAAATTACCTATCTTTCTTATGTAATAAAGCACTTCTTTTTTTCATCAAAATAACATGGCAAGTTCCCAGTGAAGCAATCGTACTGCAAAAGAGAAAAAAAAAAGATCAAAGTGGAAATGATACCAATCATGGCTAGCTAGGACTCTCTATTAAGAGAAAAAAATAAACTGGAAAGTATGGCATGCTATATGCTAATGCTCAGTGGCAGAAACCCCGGTTGTGACCCAATATTGGTGCATATATTGTGCATCTCTGATGACAAAATGTATTAAGGAAATGCTACAGTTGCCTGGTTGCTGCATTCAGAAGTTCAGAAATGAGGAAGACTGATTGTAACACCTTCATTCTTTCCTTCTGTTCTTGTATTTCAGAGCATCTTCTGCTTTGAGATTTCATAATAGTTCTTGGAAATATCAGCAGATCCTCCACTTTTCTAAAAATACAAGGTTTACTCATACTTTTAATTATTAATGATTCTTTCTCTCTTTCTTTTCACTCTGGAGTATTCATCAGATTAGGTTTAAGTCTCCATAGCTCTCACTATTCCTGCATCGTCTTTTGTATCTTTTTTGGCCCATTTTATAAGAAGGCCCAAAGTATATCTTGTGGGCTAGAATTTGCTACAAAGTCATATAAAAAGTGTTGTAGCTACAACTTTATTTACTGCTAAATACAAGGAAAATACATGCACTGAAAGAAAATCTATCTCTGGTCTTGCAAGAAAGGATCTGTACACATTGACTTTTTACATCAAAAGAAAGATTTCTGGACTCATTGCAGCTTTTGTAGCACATGTGCATTGATACATGCTATGTAAGTTACAACCTTATATGCTTAATTAAAGATCTCAATTTTTTAGGAGTTTGTATTTTTATCAGATATGATTAGGTATCACAGAAACACAGAATTGTTAGGGTTGGAAGGGACCTCTAGAGATCACCAAGTCCAAGCCCCTGCAAAGCAGGAGGCAGTATACTAATAAGACTTAATATGTAACATTACCAATAAGAATGAAATTGAAGGAGAGATAAGTAACTATTATCACAAGATGAGCGGGAGAGAAAAAGATGGGCAAATGAAATGACTAAATAAGATTAAAACTGACCACTGACCACTTGGGAAGAATACAGGAATGTTGTTAGGGCCTGCAGGGATGCGACGAGAAAGGCTAAAGCCCGCCTGGAATTAAATCTGGCGAAGGCTTTTTTAAGTATGTCAACAGTAAAAGAAAGACTAGGGAGAATGTGGCTCCCCTGCTAAGTGACGGGGGTGTTCTGGTAACAGGGGATGCTGAGAAGGCGGAGATACTGAATGCCTTCTTTGCTTCTGTCTTCAGTGGAAAAGCTCCCCTTCGGGAATCTGAGACCATGGAGGTTAGTGAGAGGGTCTGGGGAATGGAAGACCTCCCTTCTGTCAGGGAAGAAGTGGTCCGAGAGCACCTAGGATACACCAATGTTCACAAATCCATGGGACCCGATGGGATGCATCCACAGGAGCTGAGGGAGCTGGCAGAGGTGATTGCTGAACCGCTTTCTGTCACCTTTGAGAGGTCTTGGAGGATGGGGGAGGTGCCTGAAGACTGGAGGATAGCCAATGTAACTCCGGTCTTCAAAAAGGGCAAGAAGGAAGACCCAGGCAATTATAGGCCAGTCAGCCTCACCTCTGTCCCTGGAAAGGTGATGGAACAACTGGTGCTGGATGTCATCTCCAGACCACTGGAAGAAAAGGAGGTTATCAAGAGTAGTCAGCATGGGTTCACCAGGGGGAGTTCGTGCTTGACCAATCTGGTAGCCTTCTATGATGTTGTCTCTGGCTGGGTGGATGGGGGGAGAGCAGTGGATGTAGTCTACCTTGATTTCAGCAAGGCTTTTGATACTGTCCCCCACGACATCCTTATAACAAAGCTGAGGAAGTGTGGGATAGATGAGTGGACAGTGAGGTGGGTTGAAAACTGGCTGACTGGCAGAGCACAGAAGGTCGTCGTTGGCAGTGCAGAGTCTGGCTGGAGGCCTGTAACCAGCAGTGTTCCTCAGGGGTCTGTGCTGGGTCCGGTCTTGTTCAACATCTTCATCAATGACCTTGATGAGGGGATAGTGGCCACCCTCTGCAAGTTTGCTGATGATACGAAGTTGGGAGGATTGGCTGACAAGCTGTGCTGCCATTCAGTGAGACCTGGACAGGATGGAGAGCTGGGCAGTAAGAAACTGGATGAGGTTTAACAGAAGCAAGTGTAGAGTCTTGCATCTGGGGAGGAATAATTGCATGCACCGGTACAGGTTGGGGGATGAGCTGCTGGAGGGGAGCTCTGCAGAAAGGGACCTGGGTGTCCTGGTGGACGACAGGTTGGCCATGAGCCAGCAGTGTGCCCTTGTGGCCAAAAAGGCCAATGGCATTTTGGGGTGCATTAAAAAGAGCGTGGCCAGCAGGTCAAAGGAGGTGATCCTCCCCCTCTACTCTGCCCTGGTAAGACCTCATCTGGAGTACTGCGTCCAGTTCTGGGCTCCCCAGTACAAAAAAGACAGGGATCTCTTGGAAAGAGTCCAGTGGAGGGCCACGAAGATGGTGAAGGGCCTGGAGCATCTCCCCTATGAGGAAAGGCTGAGTGAACTGGGTCTGTTCAGCCTTGAGAAAAGAAGACTGAGAGGGGACCTGATCCAGGTCTATAAATATCTAAGGTGTGGGGGGCAGAATGGCGAGGCCGGACTCTTTTCAGTGGTGAGTGGAGACAGGTCAAGGGGAAACAGCCGGAAACTGCAGCATAGGAAGTTCCGCACAAACATGCGCAAGAACTTCTTTACAGTGAGGTGACGGAGCACTGGAACAGGCTGCCCAGGGAGGTGGTGGAGTCTCCTTCTCTGGAGATGTTCAAGACCTGCCTGGATGCCAACCTGTGCGACCTGGTGTAGGGAACCTGCTTTGGCAGGGGGTTGGACTCTATGATCTCTAGAGGTCCCTTCCATCCTCTACAATTCTGTGATTCTGTGATTAAACTAAACATTTAAAATTTTAGGTCCTCGGTCCTAGTCTGATGTTTACATACCTAGCTTGTATCTAGAGGTTTGTGTTCTCTTAATTTATCTGTTGCATATTTAATTGCACATTCAGACCTTAAAAGTAGCTGATAGCCCAGACAAGCCATCAATGATTTCACAGTTTCAGATGTCACTGGGATTTCTGCCAGAAGAGTTGGGCTTGGAGAAGTGGCTAGTAACTGAATCTACCCTACATTTATCTTACACAGAAAGTGATACCCTTGACTGTAGCTTTATCATTACCTGTCATAATTTGCACTTGGTGACCTTCTTCCCTGAGACATTCTGTCTGTCACATACATCTCCTTGTCAATCATGGTAGACAGGAATAACTGAAAAACTGACTGTGTCAGCACAGTTCACATCTACAAAACGGTTTGTTTTCTAACACACCCAGATATGCTGTCTCTGTCTTTCTCTTCCCCCAAAAAGGTTCTCCTTGTGATGCCTCCTCTCAAGCCTTGCTAAGAGCTTGAGGTCGATCCCTTCTTTTGGGCTTGTATAGATGAATTCTTTATGACTCATGGCCTAAGTTTGTGAATAGAAAGGAAGTGGTTTCTTATAAATTCATGTTTTGTCATCTTAAAGATATCAGACATAAAGGCACTATTTCACTGAAGTGTTTTTTTTTTTTTTTTTTTTTTTTTTTTTTTTTTAAATAGAATTTAAAGTGCATGTCTGCTGCCATCCTTTCTGTGATTCTATTACAATTAGGTGAAATCAATTTCCACTATTCAAAACCTCTTGGTGTTTCCTGAGACAGGAACTTAATTTTTTTCCTGGAGTTTGTGGCTGACCTCAGGAGAGGCACTGTTATCCAGCTGGATTCTTGGATGGACTGGTGCTTCTGAACATGCAACAGCAGTGGTGTTTTTACAGTATTTTAAATGGAGAGCATGAAGTGATCCTAAATTTCATGGTATAATATATTGATAATATATAATATATTGAGTATAATATCATTATTTTAAACAATGAAAAGAATGAATTGGGAAGTTGTTTCCGGAATGATAAAGACCAAATTATTGTTATGGGCTTGCTTTGTACTTTCTTTTCAATAGTTCTGTACCACACATTTGTATATTACTTGCATAGGCTCATGAAACATCTCTACTGTCTGTGCTGTGAAAGAGCTGCTTGTCCTCCTGGTATTTAGCACTGGAGCAGCAGAGATGGTGATAGTGCAAGACTGTAGCAATCGGGCAGATTAATATATGGGTTGGCAGGATAGAAAGGTGCTATAGGGGAAAGGAAAAAGATTGCTTACCCATATCAGAAGATCCTATGTTCACAGGAGAAAGTTCTACCAGGAAGGGATCTCCAGAAAGAGATCTTTCCTCAGCGGCAGCCAGCCCTTAAATGGGGTCTAAGAGAGGTTCAGCCGGGCTCCACCCCTTCCAGTCCCACAGGTGAATTGCATTCACTTGTGCTCCCAGGGCTGACCCAGTCCTTTCCCCAGGTGCTCAATCAATGAGTCCATGACTCAAGAGTTTCCATGTACTGACCCATTCTCAGTGTAAAGATGGTCTTTTCTGCATAGCAAAACTTGAAACAAGACTACCTGCTATAGAAATAATGACCACAGAGTGCTCCCAGTGCCTTCTCTGAGTGGCTGCCACTAAAGTCAGTGCCAGTTTCCTATATGATACTTAAACAGATGATGAAAAGATGTACAGTTGAAAAGTGTTTACGTTTGCTTGCTATTCTCTTAGGCACCTCCTACCCTTATTATATGATTATTGTATTTGGTCAGTTTCTGAAGGATGGAAAAATATTATTTTTTTTTCTTTTCTTTTTTTCCTATATTCATTCCACTATTGATTTTCCAGGTCTTTGCATTAATCTTGAATGGCTGATAGTAAAATCTCAGCAGCTCTGGAAAATTTATAAGTGATAACTGCATTAGGAGCTCAGCAATTTCTGATGTATGGTCATTAAAGAAACACAGAAATTTCCAGACCTGGGCTGTTATCATGAACTCAGAATATATTTATTACAGAAAAAGTTCAAGAGTAGATAAGACGCCATGGAAGAACAGAACGTGTTGCTTATTAATTGAATCTTCTTAGTCTACTTTTTGCATATTATGGTCACTATTAAATTTGTCAGCACTGACCTTCTATGCAACCTGCTCTTTTTAAACAAGCTGCCTCGTCGTCCCACATCTCCTGAAATATAAGTGATAGGTTTCTGGGGATTTTTGTCTTTTACAGAAATTATGTCAATTTTGTAAATTGGAGCTGGGAAAAATTAGAACAAGTAAATATGAACAGTCCAAGTATGCTGTTTGAAAGTCTACCTGAGTTAAAGTCGGACTGTGCTGTAAACAAATGTTATTTATCCATAAGAACAGATTGCTGCTTTATTTATTCATACACTATAGTTGACTCACTCTTTATGAGCATAGAAAACTCTGATTATAATAGAATTACTTTCCTACAGTATCTAGCTAACAAGCCACTGAAAAGCATGTAGCCTAATGAGTAGATTTAGGTAAAGTACAGAGATGCTTTCAGCAGAACTTTGTTGTTGGTGCCTATTACAGTGAAGGTAAGTTATTTTTCATTTAAATTCTATTTTTGGTCTAGAAAATTTGCATTGACATGTGGAATCAAACTCTGTAACCCAAGTAAGACTACAAAGCAGGTATGGTTTATTCAATGGTGTGTGTACCTGGGTGCAAGGGGGATACATCTGCCTGATTTGCACACTGTCAGGAAAAAGCATGCTACAGATACAGGCTGAACTAATACATAATCAATAGTTCTCCCAGAATTCAGATACACATTCATTGCACCGCCAAGAGTTTATTAACATGCAGGCCCTCCTCTCTTGCATGTGCATAGTGGGTCATGAAGGTCTCCTCCTAGTGGTCATGGGATGAAGAATCCTCATCTTCCTCGCTGTGAACTTCTGCCTTTCGGGGGGGGCAATCCCCCAAACCGGTTTCCTCTCACTCTGCGGACACCTAATCACCTCCCTGCCAAATGTCCTCGGGCTGTTCTCAAACCCTTATCACAGAATCACAGAATCACAGAATTGTAGGGGTTGGAAGGGACCTCCAGAGATCATCGAGTCCAACCCCCCTGCCAAAGCAGGTTCCCTACAGCAGGTAGCACAGGTAGGCATCCAGGCAGGTCTTGAACGTCTCCAGAGAAGGAGACTCCACCACCTCCCTGGGCAGCCTGTTCCAGTGCTCCGTCACCTCACTGTAAAGAAGTTCTTGCGCATGTTTGTGCGGAACTTCCTATGCTGCAGTTTCTGGCCGTTTCCCCTTGTCCTGTCTCCACTCACCAATGAAAAGAGTCCGGCCTCGCCATTCTGCCCCCCACACCTTAGATATTTATAGACCTGGATCAGGTCCCCTCTCAGTCGTCATTTCTCAAGGCTGAACAGACCCAGTTCACTCAGCCTTTCCTCATAGGGGAGATGCTCCAGGCCCTTCACCATCTTCGTGGCCCTCCGCTGGACTCTTTCCAAGAGATCCCTGTCTTTTTTGTACTGGGGAGCCCAGAACTGGACGCAGTACTCCAGATGAGGTCTTACCAGGGCAGAGTAGAGGGGGAGGATCACCTCCTTTGACCTGCTGGCCACACTCTTTTTAATGCACCCCAGTAAGCCATTGGCCTTTTTGGCCACAAGGGCACACTGCTGGCTCATGGCCAACCTGTCATCCACCAGGACACCCAGGTCCCTTTCCGCAGAGCTCCCCTCCAGCAGGTCATCCCCCAACCTGTACCGGTACATGCAATTATTCCTCCCCAGATGCAAGACTCTACATTTGCTTTTGTTAAACCTCATCCGGTTTCTTTCTGCCCAGCTCTCCAGCCTATCCAGGTCTTGCTGAATGGCAGCACAGCCTTCAGGCATGTCAGCCAATCCTCCCAACTTCGTATCATCGGCAAACTTGCTGAGTAAACTTAAACTTATCTTTATGGCCTTCATCCCCCTCACTATCCTCTACATTCTTGTTTCTATAAATTATCTTTAACTATTCCCCTTCACCCCCTCCCCTTATTCTCAGTCACTGTGGAGCCTTCTTGCCTTTTTACTTTGACTCATGGGGTCCTTCTCACCTTTCAGCATAGTTTCTTAGTTGACAATGGACTTTAGCCTCTAGTATACCGGTGTACTGGTGAGGCTTCATGAACTTGCAGTAACATGAAAATCCCTCCTCTACAACATGTGTTTACCCTTTTCTAGAGTGAACACTGTCCAGAACTGCTCTGTAATGTTTTGGATGCCCTTGCCAAGTGCTTTTCTGTGCTGTCACGAAGATCTAAAGAGAGACAGTTAAACTTCTTAAAGAGAACACTCTTGTTTCAACAGCAGTGAAATAGGCTGCCATGGCTGAGGATTTCTTGCTATAGAACTACACAAGAAGAAGGCTATGCCTGGAAAACTGTCAGACACTGGAGAAATAGCAGTGACAAGGAAGACTTACGCATTTCACAGGTGAGTAAAAGATGCTCAGAGGAAGATTTATCCAAGGAAGTTCTAGGAAATTGGAAAATAGTGACTTTTTTTTAGGTCTGACATGCATTCCGTATCTGTTTAAAGCAGATGAAAGCTTGAGGTTTGAATGTCTAGTGTGAATGTATTCTGGAAATTTTAAGTTTGCAAACTGCATGTGCTGTATTGGTGTCAGTTATTGCACTCCCCTATGGTACAATGGGGCTTTGAGCATGCGTTCCATTATGCTATGAACTTGACTGAGGAGGCTGTAATAGAGAAGAGTACAGATAGCAAGCTCATGTACCTGAGTGATTTCTGAGCATAAGCAGGTATGTTTTCCAGCCTTTTGGCTACTTACTGTGAAAAAATCTTTATATATTGGTTTTCTGGATTTGTGTCTGATTTTGACAGCATTGCAAATAGATAGATTGAATGAGATGTTTAAATTTCTTGACTGAATAAAAGCTGTTTTCAGTTCTACAAGTACTTAAGAGTACAAGCTTTAGAAAAAAATCATGAAAAAAATGCTGCATGAAACCCCTTGTAATATACCTTAAGATTATTTATTTATTCAGTTCTTCATTAGTGCTCATGGAGTGATGGTTGATCTTCCTTCTTCAAATTATCTTGAATGTTTTCTTTCCTCATCTTGACTTCTAAGCAATAGATAATGAGATCTTGCCATGTGTTTGAATCTCTGTTATGCTACATTTTGGACCTTTTCTCAGAAGTAACAAAAAATCTGCAGTTCCATTTGTAGGCTGTGAAGGTGATATATTTCTAAAACCATTTTTCTCTAGAGCAGACTTTTGACTGTCACACTAGTATATGCCTTTGTTCAGTTTGCTCCAAATGGCACACTGCCAAGAAGTGACTTGGGTTAGAAGGGACCTCAAGGGTAAGGGACCACAAGAATCATAGAATGATAGAACGACCTGGATTGAAAGAGACCACAGTGATCATCTAGTTCCAACCTCCTGCTATGTGCAGGGTCGCCAACCACCAGACCAGGCTGCCCAGAGCCACATCTAGCCTAGTCTTGAATGCCTCCAGAGATGGGGCATCCACAGCCTCCTTGGGTAATCTGTTCCATGTGTCACCACCCTCTGAGTGAAAAACTTCCTCCTAATATCTAACCTACACCTCCCCTGTGTCTGTTTAACATCTCCGTTTATCCTATCACTATCTGCCCTCGTAAACAGTTGTTCCCCTTCCTATTTATTCTCTCCCTTCAAGTACTGGAAGGCACTGAGGTCTCCCTTGAGTCCCCTTCTCCAAGCTAAACAAGCCTTTCTTCATGGGAGAGGTGCTGCAGCCCTCTGATCATCTCAGTGCCCTCCTCTGGACCCGTTCCAAGAGCTCTGTGTTCTTCCTGTACTGGAAGCCCCAGGCCTGGATGCAGTACTGCAGATGGGGCCTCACAAGAGCCAAGTAGAGGGGGACGATCACCTCCCTCTCCCTGCTGGCCATCCCTTTTCAAATGCAGCCCAGAACACAGTTGGCCTTCTGGGCTGCAAGTGCACACTGCTGGCTCATGTCCATCCACCAGGATGCCCACCAAGTCCTTCTCCACAGGGCTGCTCTCAAGATGATCTTCCCACAGTTTGTATAAATACCTGGAACTGCCCTAACCCAAGTGAATCACCCTCCACTTGGCCTTACTGAACCTTGTTAGGTTCATATGGGCCCACTTCTCCAGCCTGTCCAGGTCCTTCTGGATGACTTCCCTTCCTTCCAGTGCATCAGCTGCACCACTCAGCTTGGTGTCATCTGCAAACTTACTGAGGGTGCACTCGATACCATTGTCTTTATCATTGATGAAGGTGTTGAAGTGCACTGGTCCCAAGACCGACCTCTGAGGGACATCACTTGTGACCCAGACTCCACCCTGACGCAGAATCATAAATCACAACCCTTTGGCTGCATCCAGCCAGCCAGTTCCTAATACTCTGAACAGTCCATTCTTCACATCCATGCCTCTCCGATTTAGAGTGAGGGACCACTTAAAAGCTTTGCAGAACTCCAGGTAGATGACATCCATCACCCTTCCCCCATCCACTGAAGCTGTAACTCCATTATAGAAGGCCACGAGATTGGTCAGGCAAGATCTGCCCTTGGTGAAGCCATGCTGGCATCTCAAATTCTCAAATCACCTCTTTATCTTGTATGTGTCTTAACATAACTTCTATGAGAATCTGTTCCTTGCTCTTCCCTGCACAGAGGTGAAGCTCACTGGCCTGTAGTTCTCTGGGTCTTCCTTTCTCCCTTTCTTAGAGTCAGGAGTAATGTAATTGGAATAAAGCTCCAACCCCCTGCATCAGGCAGGGCCACCAACCTCCATACCTAATACTAGTGCCTCATCCAACGTGGCACTAAAAGAACTTTTCTCTGACATCCAACCTAAATCTTCCCTCCTTCAACTTCAAATCATTTCCCCTTGTTCTGCTATTTTCTACTCTTGTAAGGAGTTGACTCCCTGCTGTAGGCTACGGTTAGGTACCGCAAGACTGCAATGAGGTCACTCCACAGCCACATAATACACAAAACACACTTGTTGGAAAGATGGTTGTTTTTTAATGCCTTTGTTAGATGAGACTGAAGGAAGAGAGTCCTGTAAAGCAACCAACGCTAATTTCTGTATAATTGAGAATGAAAGACCATGGGTTGGAAGAGTACTATTGTCGCAGTGCAAGGCTGTGAGTCATAAGCATGATGGTCTTTCTGAGTATTCTTATTTTATATATATATATATGTGTGTGTGTGTGTGTGTGTGTGTCCTAAAAAGTATAAAAACAAAATCTATGGGCTGGTTCTCCTTTTTCTAACTGTGCTAGGTTTAATTACTTCAGATGCAAGCAAACATTACATTCATTGCCTTCTTCCACAGAAATGTGATCCTGTGCTTTTGTGTACCTGAGTTCATAGTATAGATCTGTGAGTAGACTCAGTAAATCTATATCATGCTGAAAATAGCTTGCAGCTCTTCATCTCTGCTGCTAGTTTTAAAATAGGTTGCATGCATCTCCCATAGCTGCATGATAATATTGCTAAATAGATCACTGCATATAAGCAAAAATCCCTCAGAACAGAATCTTCCTTTCTCTAGACTTTCAGAGAAGGAAATAGCATCAGACACAGTTTCATCACACCACAGTTTTTCTTTTATTTATTTCATGACACAACAGTAATTGTTCCCTAAGGCACATCACAGCTTTAAGATTTACAATCCAACCTCTGAAAGCTGGGCCGTGATACCCTTGTCAGATGGGGCTGCTAGATTAATGTAAATGCTGGCATATTTGTGAATTGTCTGAACTTTCTGGAGGCAGGAAGCAGAGACTGCAGTATTCTGAGTTTCTTTGGTATCTTTGTTGTATTTGTATTTGTTTTTGTTTTTTTTTTCTAGTGAATGAATGCTCACCACCTAATAATTATATTCAATAATGCAGTCAGCAAATATTTTATTCTTCTTTTCTTACTTCTCTTTCTTCCTCTTGGTTTCTCTTGATTTTAATATAAGTCTGACATGGCTTGTGACACCACTCACACTCCCTTGAAAATTGTATTATTCAGAGCCTAGCTAAAGGGATAAGTACATTTAATGCCAGTCATCTAAATGAATAAAAATTACTTTCTGTGTTCTGCAAAGTAAAGGTAGACAGGTGTACGTGTAATAGCAGGCAGTGTTGACATCAATGTGCTTGCCCTAGGCCCTGTTCTGGATGTTCTTAACCCATGTGCAGGTGAGCTGGCAGACATGGCATTTTGCACTGTGGGTACAGCATACAGCCTCAACTGGGAGCAGGGATCGGAAGTGATAATCCTGCACCAATCCCAGTATTTAAATATCATATGCAATTTAAATACTAGATGTCTTAGAATTAAATATTAATGCATAGGATATATAATGATTTAAAGTTCACTTGGAATGCCTCTCACAAAACTGGGCCTTGAATTCAATTTTCCTCATCCCTTCAGTGTACTGTTGGAGACAGAACATGCTCTTCACCTAATCACCATGGTTAGAAATAAAGTGAAATAAACCAAGCAAACATACATTCTTTGGAATTGTTGCTAACTGAAGGTAATTTCTTCATAATTTCTGCTTGTTTGGGTGCAGATTGACATTTCCTTTTGTGCAAAGTTCTTCAAGTGCCTCAATTGACTTTGCCTACAGTAAAAAAGGTTTTCAAAAATCCCAGGTTCTTCAGAGTGCTGAATGAAACTGTCACATCATTCATCTCCTGAATGCCTTTCTCTCTTCCCTCCGTCTCATGTGCTTTCCTCACATTCACCTCCACTATGGCTTACAGGATCTCATATACTTATTACAGAATAAAACGATAATTGGCAGAGGTTAGCAAATAACCAATTCTTTTTTAGGGAACTTATTGAGTGCTAAGAAATTTGTGTATTATTTTAGATTTTGCTATCCTACTGGAATTGTCATTTATGTGCTTGAAGGATATTCAGAACCACAACCTTAGTATAAGGGCAGAGCAGAGGGTTTGATCCTGCAGTGTACTGCAGTCATACATCTTTCCCTGGCTACTGAAACACAGCTTCAAAGGGTGTTATTTCCTTAATTCCGTAGTGCTTCAGGAAATCACAGAGCAGAGTCAACTCTCAGGTAAATTAATGTAATTGATAGCAAAGAAATGGAAGGTATGTTTCTAAATGTGCCAAGTGCACCTAGTATGTGGATAAAGCTATACAGAAGAGGAACTTGAAAGTGTTTTTCAGAAACTTGGGTAAGCATTATGAAAACCACAATCACACTGCAATATTTTCTGCATGTCAAAATGTAACTACAAGTACTTTATCTTCTTGATGAAATCACCATTTATAAGTCATTTTTCATCAAATGCGTATGAATGGTAGTTGATCACTGCAAATGACTTTGTCATTAGGACCATAGCTTTGATATTTTTCTTTCCTTTACAGTATTAGAACTACTTTTGGAAGGCAGAGTAGAGGAACCTGGATGAATCAATAATTGATTCAACACCGTTTTACATAAATACATCCACTTGCAAAAGCTCCGTACATTGGCTTCTTTGTTAACTTGAATAATTTTCAACAGTGAAGAAAATGTCTGGAAAGAGCCAAAAAGAAATACCACAAAATATTCTTAAACTTGAAGTGTCTTTGAAAATAAATGCAAAATAACTTTGTTTCCCAATCAGAAATCCGATTTAGAAGTCTCAGGAGAACTTGCATTGTTTTTTGTAAGGTAAGTCACAACATGCACAAATTATGCATATGGTCATTTTATCCAATTATTTTTAGCATTGTAGAAGTGTCTGGAAGCCTGCAAAACTGGTACTGTGTGAGACACAACAACACAGTGACCTGACAGTTATCCTTCTGTTTGGATCAAAGCTTTGTAAGATCCTTAGACTTAATCTTCTTGTTTTCCCACTTTATAGTAAGAACAGCAGCATGTGCCATTGTGATGCAAAGATCATTCTAAGATGCATACAGCCAAGAGCAGTACTCCAATTCCAGCTATTGTAATTTGAAAACAAAATACACAGATTCTCTCTCTCTAGAAGACCAAAGAACAGATAACAAAACCTCATGCTGAATTTCAGCACATAGAATTGACATCAGGCTATCTTAACCATAATAAGGACAGCACTCTTTGGTTCTGCAAGCATGGGATAAGGAGGCCCAGTAAAATCTTTTGCTTTTGTTATCATAGTCTGAACATGAGAATTCTCTCATCTTCCTGATGTGTACTGTGTCTTTGATGGCTTTTAAATTGCCTGCAAATGCTTCAGAGTGCTCTCTCCAGGAAGAAAAAATAAATAAATAAATAAAAGCAGTAGTTAGAATTTGTATGATTTGGCTTAGTGATATCTGTGCTTTCAGATGAACCCGGGAACCTCTGTGCTTGTTTTGGCTTACTTGCTATTCTGATATACGGGCAGTTTCAGTAAAAAATTGGAATAGATGCTCACCGTTTGCAAATTTTCTCCAAGAAAGAGAGAAGTCTTTTTAAGGCATTTAAAACATTCTTAATGGTTGATGCTGATCTCTCATTTCCTTCTCCCTTTTCACCACTTTCTACTGAGCCACCTCAGTGGGGTGGGATGTGAGGCCTGCTGAACCTCACACCAGCTGCATGGCAGGCTGCGAGGAGGAATCCCGTGTTAGCAGGACACATTGAATTCAACTGGGAGCATACCTCCTTGTCCTCTCTGCTGAAATTTTGGCAGACACCAGTACTGAGAAGAGCTAAGAGGAATAATTTTTGCCAATTGCTGTTTTGACATTGTGTTCAGCACAGCACAATCCATTGCACTTTGCTAGGCACATAAGCTCAGTGGCACATACTGATTGAATCTCATGGCCAGGAGTGGATTGGAAGCAAGAAACATTTTAATCTAAAGGTGCTTTTTTAGTTAACAGGTTATGCAAAAAATGAAACTGAAATCAGCAGTGAGATTTACTTAAAATGTAGTCAAAAATGAAGAAGTTAATCCTCTTTTCTGCTGATTCTTTCTTCTGCACTTCGAAGAAAGATGCACTTCGGAATCTTGCTGATGCACTGCAATGATCTAAAGAAGATAGCATACAGTGAGATTGCAAAAACAAAATAATATGGGAAACATGGAATAAAACAAGTATTTTCATAGTAGATTTCTCATAGCCGGTTCCCAAGTACCAAATTAAAATCATCTTCTGACTTATTTTATTTTAATATGGTGTAATTCTCTTTGTTTTTCCTAGGTGGAGTTGTGAATGATGATCCTTCTTCTAAATTCTGCTCAGTTAATAGCTAAGTCATGGAATTACCATATTTTCCTGTGCTACACTCTATGCATATATCTGCTGCTGTGTATTATCAAGAATGTATGCAGAGTAAAATCATCCTTCCATCCATTCCTCTTATGGTTAGGAATATTTTGCTTTTTAAAATGTGAAGCTTCATGTTTCTTTTTATGATGTTACATTTAAAAGCATGAAAGCAGGGCAGACCCTGTCTTGTGAGCCACTTTAGTTCTTTCTATATTTGTCCTTTCCTCTGTTACGTAGTTCCCCTCACTTATATATAATATTTATATAATTCTTACACCACATAGAGGAGATTGGACTGTACTCTTCATGAGGTTACCCACAGAAACCTTTTTCCATCAGTTCAGCAAAAGGCCTCTGCAGCTATCTGTTTTTTACTAAAATTATTTCCAAAGATTGCCTTTTGTAATTGTTATTTTCTGCTCCTCTTCCATCATGATGCTGAATCTGAAAGAGGCAATAATCATAAAAATTATCCACTGAGTCCTGCAATATCAGGAGGTCTATTGACTGTGCAAAGCAATTTTTAGTGGTTGTAAGTGTATCATGGAGCACAATCTCTGATAAGAACTGTCTTCACGGACACAGAGGAGATACGGTTGCACAATTTAGAAACAAATAACAGATCTGACTCACTAGTTAGAGTTTACATTATTAAAAGTACCAATGGATAAAGTGTAAGTGAAACCACATAAAACTCTGTCAATTGCATCACTCCAACTTGTTCTTACAAGAAGTCAGTGCTGGAATTGACCCTATCCATCACTCAATTTGTCTTGTGACCCCTGAGCAAGAAGCAGGTATCCCCAGCGCTTTATTTGAAACTTTCAATCCATCTCATTTGATTTCAGTGCTCGTTGACGAAATCAATCACCCTCTGCTTTCTGAGTGTCTGCAGAGACGAGCTGTGCCTGCCACCACTGCTCTGTCTTAGTTTACGTTCTTTTTCACCATTTGTTTCCTATGATTAATATAATTAATGCTGTTTTCTCTCTCACTGTTCTCCAGTGGAATGCTGCAGGACACCAGCCTTGAAGCACTTCTACCTTTCCTCGCTGCCTCTCACATTGTGAATAAGGTATGACTGAATTTTCTGGTCCCTTCTCCAGAGCCTCCTCTGCCCTTCTGGTGTGTTGCTCTGTGTCTCAGCCCCATCTACTGCTGCTGACCTGAGGCAGTGGAGCTTTGTTTTATTTTGTTTTGTTTTGTTCTATTTATTTCATATTCAGAGCTTTATTTCAGAGCTTTCTCAGGATTCCATTTTCTCTCTCTTTGTCCACCTACCAATAGGTCCTGAACCAAGCCCATGGAGATGCGTATAGCTGCAATCCTTCTACCAATGATTTTATCTTGATGTTGGTGTGGTCTCTCAACCATCATCCTTCTGTTACTTGCATGGTGATGGGTGCTGAAAAGGATACTAAAAATGGTTGTATGTAATTGGTAGCAAAAAGATGAGGCAGTGATAAAATGAATGAAATAGTGTCTAATAGAAATGTACTTCAGAAAAAGTTAGCTACATTCCTACGTGAAACTCTTGAGGTAACTCACTTTTTCCCCATTAATAGATTTTGAAGAAAATGCAGTGTTTCAGATGTTTCCATCTACGTAACTGTGATCAGTTTTCTGACCTTTAAGAGTTACGATTATTGAATGCATCTGACTAAACATAAAAGGAATCTGCTCCATTATATAAATATCTTGATGAAGGCAATCTGTGTTTTATGTTGACCAAAAGCCTACTGTTGTATACTCAGCATTTAAATAATAAATAGAAGTATAAATTAGATGCATGGATCTGAAGTAATGAAGTTTTCTTAGATAGTGCTGTAATCATCTAATCATGCTGAAAATTCTTTTAAAACATATATTTAAAAATGATAGAGCACCCAGCTAGATTATCAGGGATAGCTTTATGAAAGTTTGAAATGTTAACACTTTCCTCCTTTTCTCTAACTATTATTCATTTCCGTGTCTCATTTGACTTTCAATTTCTAAATGAGCTGTTCTCTTTTCCACGAGGTTTTTTAGTTTTATTGTAACTACTCTATGAGCTCAGTCTATAAATGGAGGTTTGTTTTAAATACGAGCATGTGCTTCAAATGAGTAAAGGATTCTTTGAATCACATCCCAAAAATGTCATCCCAACAAAACATACAGGATTGCATGTTGTAGTTGTAGCTATGGAAATGGTAGCTCATGGCACAATTCACTTCTTTGCAGTTTTATTTTCTGAGAGTGTGTCATTGTTTTTTTGGATGTAGTCTTATAAGAAGGAAATGACACAGTTCAGATTAGAAGTATAAATGATACTGAGGCTGTGCATTTTTTGAAGCTTCTTAAGTGAGTATAAGGAAGAATTTCCCATGAGATGATACTGAGATTCCTGAGGATTGATGCCTTTGTTTCCCATTAATTATCCCTGCAAATTATTGCTGCAAATTTCATTGAAATTATAGGGCAACAGCTTTTTAAATGAATAGAAGGAAATGTTTCCACACATTCTGAAATTATGGGACTGAAGTTTTGAAGATCTTTACATAAGGATCACATATCTGCTGATGTAATGAGAATTTACATATCTGCTTGTCTGGAAATAATACACGGAAACACTCACAACTGAGCTTATTAATCTACTTTTTGCTGATAGAATCATGGGTTTAATTTCTGTAACAGACATATCTGTCCATCTTTGTCACGTGTGTCTGATAGAGGTAGGAAAGCAGAGTTTAATCTTACATCAATTTGAACTATAACATCATGCAAGGCACAAAAATCTGAGGACATTCAACTGGTGCCACCCTGATTATAATCTTGTGTTTTTGGAGACAAGGCATTAGAAATCATTTCTTTCACCTCACAGCTGCAGTGCTAGCTAAGGTAAGTAGTATGTGTTACAATACACAGTTTACAAACACAGTTTACTAATTCTAGGCAAGAAGCTTTGACACTGTGTTGGCCCTAAGTGAAACTAGCGAAGTTAAGGCATAAATCTCAGTCATGGTCTGCATGACAATTCAGAATAATCAGAAGTTGTCATTTCCTTTTAAATGGAGAAACTGAGGCAAGCATAGCAAATACTGTGTATAGATTAGGTGGATGGCAGAGCATGGAATTTGGCAGCAACACCAGCTCCCTTTTTCTTTTCTTTTGCACTGAAACCTTCAGAAATACATCCAGATGTGATCTTACTATGCTTGATCTAAACATCTAGGTAATTTATAGAACCCATCTGTCTCACATGGCAGAACAGGCCAGGACCTCTTTCAACTGCTGCTCTTCGAATTTTTACATCCTCACAGGAGATTTGACTTGAGTTAGCCCTAAATATAGTAAAATTGAGATAGAGCAACCATAAGAAAGGGCTCTGCTCTTTCACTGAGTCAGCAACTCCTGAATGACAACCTCTTATTTCCTTTCTCCCAGTGAGCCTTTAGCCCTGCAAGCCTTATACACAATTCAAAGTGCAGGAGCCAATGCACTTGTCATCAGAAGGACAGAACAGGACCACTTCAGTTCTGAGGATGTGAAGGTGAGATTCCTTTTCTCTAATTTGAGTGTGAAACAGAGCCACTGAAGCCCACCTGCACCTCTCTGGCTATCAGTGAGATAGCAGCTTTTTCTCTTGTCAGTCCGACCTCCTTGCAGGCAAAACGATACGTGAGTAACATGACAGCTAATCATGCTGTGTGATTTCTTGCATGTTCATTAGTGACAGATGAGCTTGAATATTTGGTTATACTGGACTTGTATATTCTTACGCATAGATTGTCACTCTAGACCTTCTATGGTATGTTATCTCTTCACAAAAACAAATTGTTATCTTGTTTCATAAGTAAAATGGAAAATCAAGAAGAGTTATGCCTGTCTCCTTGGTGTTTTACATGGGCACAATGTTACTGATGTCAGTGGGATTTCATTTTGGGTGAATCTGACTCTGTATGTGCTCTAATTTATATTCCACAGGTGGCACGGTGCTCGATTTCATACCAATAACAGCAGGTTTCTCCCTTCCCTCTGTTGCCTTGCAGCACACATCAATAAAATAATGCTGCTAAGTCTGACATGAAAAAGTTCAGAGCATGCTAATCTGATAGCAGAGTAGCAGAAATTTCTGCCTGGTTACTGAAAAACTGATTATCAACTGATTATCAGATTTGGGGTGGGAAATGTGAACTGAGTTAAGATTTGCAAGGTAAGAGGCAAATCTGGAAATGGATCCACAAAGAAGGCATATTATGGTGTGAGGGTACAGATTGGACGTGTCTGTAAAGCTTTCAGGCATTTGATCTGCAAAATTCCCCATGGAAGAGGGATTCTTTTTTTAGTTGTGTGCATTTTTTCCCTAGTTGGAAAAAGCAATGGATAAATAAAGTTACATTTATGTTTCAAGCTAAAGCTCTCCTTTAACAATCGGTCTCCAGGTGTACATATTTCAGTGGGTTATATCACTGCTTTGTGAGCTGATTTCTTTTGGCTTTTTGAATGGTCTGAGGATATCTCTGTGAAATGCTGGAAGTTTGGTGATGAAAGCCTTGAAGCTTGAAAAATGCATCTGCTTTATATGTAACCAAGTTTTTTGTAATGTTGAGAGATCAGAAAATATATTACAAAAATCGTGAAGGCCCTAAAAGCTTTCTTTGGCTCTACCTGAACAAAGTCATAAGGCACTGAATTAATCTGCAGAGCTCGATCTTGTAATTAAAAGCTATACAGAATAGTGATGTCTTCTAGTCCAGAGATGTCAGTAGTGAGTACTTTTAGGGTCTCATCCTCAGAAAACCAAAGTTGGTCCTCCGTGCATGTGGACACTCTTCGCAGACTAACATTTTGGATGAGTGTGATGAGCTAATTTGACAGCACCACTGACACAGCGCCTAGGAAAAGTCTTAGATTTTCCTTAGTGAAACCACAGTACCAATATGGAAATGCAGGTCATGTCTATCTGTTCTGTGGTATATGCATAGTTTCAGTATACCTGTTAGTGGCCAATTGCTGTTGAGATTATCTTTTTCTAATCAATGATCATCGTTTGTTTTGTTTAGTTTTGTTTGTTGTTTTTTTTTTTTTTCCCACACAGAACCCCCAGTATATCTGCAGTAGGCCAGTAACATCCTTGCTAGATTTGTTTATAGCCTGAACACTTTTTTTTTTTTTTATTTTATTTCACTGCTACTTCCCTGAGACCTATTTTGTCATTTTTTGGATGACAGTCCACTCTCATTCCTGCTAAAGAGGCAGAAACATTCAGGGACAGAAAGGAACCCAGGCAGATTACCCTATAGGAGGGTAGGAAGGAAATAGACACACCTGGGCTGATTCTTCCTACTTTCTGCCAATCTGTGAACTATATAGAGCAGCTGCTAAGATGAAGTGTTACTTGTGAGAGGCTGAGGTCTCCATTCCATGAAATTACACGAGGTATGAAAAGGAAGCTCACTTCACAAAACAGAGTAAGAATGCTAGTAATTATGTCTCATATAGAATAAATAATATATCTAACTTTCAAAGGCTCTGACAAGCTGTGAAGGAGAGAAAAATTATAGCTCCTACTTTTGTTTCAGGATGGTGAGCCTTGTGACAGAAATGAAGTGAGTGTATGTTATGTAAGTAATTTATTTGCACATCTTTGGCACTGCAGCACTAATAGGCTTGCTGCCAGGTATTCCAGACTGCAGTTTGTCATGTCTGACTCTTTTGTCTTTCCAGGCAATTGAAGAAATGGCCTTCTGCAGGCTGTCAGTGACAGATACCAGCTCACTCACATCGATAAAGCTCAATTAGCTGCTGGAGAAAGCGTCTTTTTAAAATGTAATGAGCTGCACCTTGGAAGAAGGGTAGACAAATGTTAGACATAAACAAAATAAAACCTTAATGTGAACAAGTAAGAATACCATGGCAGCCATGATAAAATCTTTTTTCTTTTATTCTGTGCTTTTTATTACTTTGTGCTTTTGTTATATAAAGACTCTTTATTAATCTGTTGAAAAAGATACTTTTTTTTTTTTTTTGGTCCAGAATTGATCTGATAGCTGTCGTCTCATCTTCATCATAAAAAGGCGCTGTCTGGCTTACTATTTCACCACTTATATTTCTGAGATTATTCCTTGAGTCCCACCAAACACTGGAGAACATCAAGGAAAGAATATGCAGCTACTTGCCAAGTGATAACCATGGCTTTAGAATTAATAAGCATTTATTGGAAGGGCCATATCAGTGATAATTTAAGAGTCTGTGTCTAGGTTTGCTCATGGAGACTCAGGAATAATTAAAATAACCAGGTCTGAATCAGTGATAACAGAGGAGAGTAAGTTAAACTGGAAAGTGAGGAGAAATACATGAGAAAGAAAAGCAGTCTGGAAATACTTATCAACAGAAAGAGGATCAGCATCCACAAGGGTGGTGGGCACCTTTTTTCCAGTGATGTTTAAGATTTTTAAGGAGCTGACTTCCAGCACAGCTCAGAACTAAAATACCTTTAAAAATACACAGCTGTGCTCCCAAGTGTTGTTATAATTAACAAACCAGATTGCTTAATGAACTTCAGTCTATTTTTGCATATTTCCCCAGCGTTCTCTCAGAAAGAGCACTCATCAAAAGCCAGCATGTGAAAGGCCTGGCAAGGCTCTTGGATTGTCTGGGCTCATCAAACTGGGCTGGTTGGAGGCAGCTGATCCATGCTGCTGGCTCTGGAAGCTAGCAAGCCCTCCCATTTATCTTTTCTTCCACCAACCTCCTGCAGACTTTGCAGTTGAATGTATCCTATTTCATATCTGGTGTGGTGTGATGTTGTGTGGCTGTGGTGTTCTGATGGTACTCATAGTTCCTCTTGTTAATGCATGTGTCAGAAAGCAGACGAGACGTTATTTTGAAATCATGTGAAAACACACCTGCCTTTAAGATGTTCGTGAAGACAAACAAAACTAGTGACACGTTATTTTTTCCTTTCAATCTACATATAATTTGGCAGGGTTTTAACCTTGTGAAATTAAATAACCCTTTACATTTCCAAGAGAACTGTCACTCCTACAGGATTCTTATTCAGGAGTTGAATAAGCATCAGCCTAATTTTATTAATACAACTCCATTGGTTTTGAAGCATTTACATTTAAGTAAAATCAATTTATAGGCTTAGATAATCTTATAAGATTCCTTTTCTCAATGTTTATTATTATTTAAACTTTTTTTTTCCATAACCTGGCAGCCTCCCCTTACAAATTAAGTAAGAGCTATTAACAACAAGTATATTGAAATGTAGAGATACTGAGGAATAACTTCAAAGCCTTGCACATGCTTAATTGCACTGAAGATCAAGCCCTTATATAGACTTCATAGTCTATGGTCATATAGGTAAACGCTTAACTGTCTTTTAAGGAACTGCACCTCTGGGATGAGTCCAAGGTGGACTAAATGTCTCTTGGAAGGCAGAGGTGCGGTGGCATTCAGAGTCATGCTTTAAATTTGCTCAAATTTTTGCCCATTGAGGCAATTTGCTAAAGTCAAAGATTATAACACAAATTATTAACCTTATGTATTGAGTTTGTGGTTTCTGTAAATCTGGATTCCTGTTTGAATCATTTCTGGTAATAACATAAAATCCACAAAAATATTAACATTATGATTAGACAGAGAATTACATGTGGATACTCTATTTTGTAAGATTTTCAAAGGATTCCACTCCTGTTTGTCTGGTATTTTCTGTGTTACATTCTGAATGCTGATTTCTTACCTGTAATGTAAGATATAGGTATGCTGTGCACTGTGCGAAAGTGAATCCAAGTTCTATACTTGGAGATGAGCTTACAGATTCTGCTTGCCAGCTGCAGTCCTGAGGGTGAAGATCTTGGATATGAACATCATCATATTTGGCAATGCTGTGTAATTGTGTGGTTGTAATTTGGCATCTCTTACAATATGAAGACCTATTGATTATTAGGGATGAGATTTTCTTCCTTTTGGACAACATATTGAAACACCATTTCTAAATGAATTACGTGGAATGTTGCTTATGTTTTTCAGTGTGCAAAGCAAAAAAAATATTACTTTAAACATCCTGTAAGATTTCTTCCAGGAAGACCACGCTATCTGTTGCTCTTAAATTGCTATTTTAGTCCTGCATTTTCCAGATGAACTGACAATATAATTTCTATCATCTACTAGTCCTCATATCTTCGCTTGAATCTAGGATTTTCAGGAACCATCATCCTAAACACTAGTTCTTTTCTTCCTTCTTTGTAGACTACTCTATCCCAATATTTCAGATTGATATTTTGTGATAAGAGCTTGTATTTCAGATAAATTTTGGAAGATAGTTTTTGACTTCTTGGCTTCCTATAAACAAACCCATTAGTGTTTTCAAAGTTCAGTTACTCCGCAAAAATGTTTTTTTATTCACTAATGAGTCCATACATCTCAGACAGAGGTTGTTTCCACATTTTTCTCCAGTTCTCAGAAATTATCCTGAACTTATTTTTTCCTTTCTTTTTTTTTTCTTCTCAGTCTGGACTAAATTTTTTTCATTGTGCTTTTTGTGAGATGCAAAAGTTTTTAACATAGTTTGTTAAGATGTGAATTTTTGGTTTCTGCTCTATAACTACGCCAAAAATCCAAGACTTAGTCACTGATTTCAATGGGCAGCTCTCAAGTAGGTTTGTTTGTCAAAAAAGGCAAGATGTAGGTATTACACGATCAGGAAGAAAGGAAAACAGTACAGGAACAAAATAAGCTCTTCAAAGTTCTGTGCTGAAGCCTGTAAGCCTATAGATTTTCTGCACTGTAAAATATGAATTTTGCTTCTGAAACTCTAATCCTGGCTGCGAGCATATCTAACATATGAACAAAGTATTCTTGAATATCAGCTAGACTGGACTACTGCTCTTTGTGTCCAGCTGGAATAAAAATATGCTCCCTCTCATGTGGAAAGTAGTGAAAGCAACAATCTTAAGTGAAAGCAACAATCTTAACCAGCACGTTATTATTGGACTTCAGTTTAGTTTGAATACTAATGCGAGAGATTCAGATAAGTCTCCTAACTGAAAATATGGGCTTTGACTAGAATGGCTGATACAAGTCAACAACAGCAATGCAAGCATTACTATTCTAGTAAAAGAAGCACTGGAGATTTCACTCTGTTTTCTGAGATGCTTGAGCCCACACAAGAGAATTTATGGACAAGCAGACTACAAAACTAAATGCCTTTTCTAGCAAAGATACATTTTTCAATACAACAGTTGTCCCCGTATGTGATTCTGCATTCTGCCACTGTTCCTGCTGTGACAGTATGAGCTTTTTTGATTGAATAACATCCAAGATTAAAGTCTAGGAAATGTGTCAACAAAAAAGAATGATAATGTGATGAAAAATACAGCTATCAAATGAAAATGTCTTGCAAGTAATTTTTGTAATGGCCGATTCCAGGTAATTTTCTTTTTTTTTCCTTTCCTAAGGAAAGGGAGGTCATTTTAATATTTTAAGCAAGTTTAGTAAACAGCTAGGTATTTGAAACTAAAAGCAAAACTAAGTTGTTTAACACAAGTACAGCCAGTTTTTGACCTCATTCCTAAGAGAAATGTTGACATTGTGAACATTTTCAATTTAACACCTGAGAACAACTTGCATTAGGAATATGGGAAATGTGCTCTTGCTGATTGTAGCTGTTTTTTTACAACGCACAACATGATAAGAGCACGAAGATGCTATCCTCATGTATTTTTCCAAGTACTAAGAATATTCATCTCACTGTGCTACTGAGCCACAAATTGCAGAAGTTGTAGTTTTATGTTTAAGGGCATGCCAGGGACTTCTTTCCAGGAATTTGCCCAGCTGTTTTCAACAAATATAACGTTCAGTCTTCCAAATATCTACTAGTGAAGGAATCTGTGTGCTAATTGGATGCCCGCTGCAGACATATTTCCTTTTCTTTGTTTGGCATTTACCACCATATAACCCTGAGCTACAGTAACTACTTTGGGAAATATTGCTTTGGAGGAAATATAGTATACCTACCAGGGTGGTCTGTTCAAGTAATTTTGTACTCTCCTTGTCTATAAATCATCTTGTATGGGCTCAGGAAGCTCAGAGATCATGAGACTACTTAAGTTATATATTTTTCAGATCATTTGTACTGTTTTTGCTCACCGTAAGAAGGAATATCTAGGAGAATAATCAGTTTTTTACCCTTCAATTTTTCTTCTTGAATTTTCCACTGATAATTTTTTCTTAATTTAGATTTAAATCAGACTTTTTTTCCTGTTGAATATGACATTGGAATACAAATAAATAATTCAATCATTTTTCTTCCATTCTTCTTTTCTGCTTTGAAATACAATTGAATGATGAGAATTTTCTTGTCTGTTTTCTTGTATTCACATTTTCCACTCTAATTTTATTATTTTCATTTGGGAACAGAAAAAATTTTGTGTAGATTCTGTCATTTCTGATCTCAGAACTTTTGTAGTCAAAGGTAATTATAAGCATACCTATATTATAAGCATATCTATATCTACAATATCTAGTATTGTTTCTCTGGTTATGTCTATCTAATTTTGCATGGTGATTAGCTTGGATAGACCTAGAACAATTTTGCAGGAGTATAAAGTTGATTATTAATTCCTTGAAGTACATAACTGCTTACTGAATTTGACCCAGTTTGGATAATTGTAGAATAATTGTTTTGCTATTTTGTCCTCTTTTGTGTCAACGTTTCTAATGATAAAAGTTATAAAGAAAAAGGAATATTTTACTCCTTCTCAGGCAGATTTCCAAGGGAGAGATGTTTCCTTTGAGATTTGATTTCCACAATCCAGTGTCTTTGCAGGAGCAAGTTAATAGCTCAGTAAGACCTGTTCACTGGTAAAATTCCTTCATTCCCACCCCAGTACAATGCTGCTCATGTTGGATCAATTCCTATTTGAAAAACGTGGGTGCTTTGGTGCTGCTGCTGTTGTTGTCATTTGTTTGCCTTTTTTTTTTTTTTTTTTTTTTTTTTTTTTAAATGTGAAACGAACCTGCAGATCCACTCATTACCATGTGGGAGATGGAGCATGGGCACAGACAGGTTGCCCAGTGAAGTTATGGAGTCTCCTCCACAGAGACCTTCAAAAGCCACCTGGATGTGGTCCTGGGTACCCTGCTTGAGCAGGGGCTGGATCAGACGGTCTCTGGAGATTGCTTTCACTCTTAACGTTTGCAGAAATCACATGAATACTACTGAAATTCACACTGCAATTGGGCAGGGCTCCTAAGAGCCATGGTAGTACCATTATATGAACTCTCACGTGTGTGTGTGTGTGTCTGTGTCTGTATGTGTACAACCCCTTAAGATGCTTTGAAGCTTTTTAAGGCTGAAATGGCAGCATATAAACATCTTGGTTTTGGACGTATGATTCATTATATAGCTATGTGCTGTGTTTTGGAATTTGGGTGCTTTCAAATTATGTTGAGCTCTGACAAATGAATAAGAATCCAAACTGGAAGAAAAATATATTTGTTATTCTCTGTAGGTCATGGGTAAGTAGTTCTTGCAAAAGATGGAAACATCTTAGTCTTTGGCTTCCATTATGTCACTTTCTAACATAGCAATGTGCTGAGAAATTCAAGCCAATAAATTTACAAGGCTGCCTCAAGCCTCAGCTTTAATAAATAATTTAATAAACTTTGTAGGGTACTATTTGTTCATTCTGTTATTGAAGCAGTGCTCTTTTCCTGACAGATGAATCACCTTATTATTTATGGCCATCTTTTTTGTGGTTATCAATATCAACTAAAAACGAGTCTTTTTTCATCTCGTTGCAAATCAGCAAGTCAATTTATAGCAAACAGTGTATTGTATCTGTAACCAGAAGAGAGTGAAAATGATAGCTCCTGACTAACCGTATAGTTAAATATTATATGATATTATTTATTTTTTACATTTAATTCTATTGGAAATGAGAAATTAGTTGAGCAAGCCTATTTCCTGTCTCTCTCATTTCAAGGTTGGACAGAATTTTGCCCTTTCACTGTAAATTATTATTGAAAATGAACAATTGATTTGTCATAAATGAAGCCAGCAAAGATTAGAATCACTTATCTGAAATGACATTTCAAGAAAAAAAAAAAAAAGGACTTTTTATTCAAGAAAGTATATAACCAATGTTATATGAATGTTCAATTATAGAGCAAAAAAATTTCAGTTATATACTTATTAAAATTAGCTGGAACTTGGGCCTCCCTGTTTATGTTCTCCATCTGTTGCATAGAATATTTAAATTTAAGCTGATAAGGTGTGATGTGGATCATTTTTGCTGAGATGCACAGGGATCTTGTGGTTATAGTAAAATTAGATTGTAGATTTTAGCATCACAGTTCTTGCCATATATTTCTCTTTGGAAAAGAATGATATGAAGTTGAAATGGAGGGGAAGTATACTGTGATAAATAAAAAAGTGAAAGAAATATATATGACTTAGTGGGTGCTTGAAAGCAACAGAAAGGCATGCACAGAATAAGCTTCTTCAGACTAGTCTTGGAGCCTGAAGTCTTTATGACATTTGCTATGTCTTTATGTCCTGCATAAAACCACAGGAAAAAAAGTCAGTTGTAACGAGATTTGTGGAGAATATTTCCTTCTGGGATTGTTAAACTCTCTAGTTGGCCATCAAGAGTTATTGGCCTGAGATAGTAAGAGAAGATCTAAGCTGAATCTGAAATCAGACTTTGAAAACATATAAAAACGTTTTAAATCTCAATTTTTCTGAAGAAATCTTTAGAATTTTCCCAGGTGAGTTCTCCATTAGTTACTGAATTCTCTGATTATCATATTTCCCAATTCTTATATTTTCTCATATTGTGTCTCAGAAAAGAGCAGCAGTATTTTGAGAACCACCATGTGAGTCTCGGAGTATAAAACTTCATCTTCAGTGTGTTACATGTTGTGGCTTTCGCCTTTATATGATCAACTATTAAGCTTTGAAAAGCAATAACTCTTATATTGTTAAGTGACAAAAGCAAAAAGCTAGTCTGAGTACTTCTATGAGTTCTTTACAAAGTACTGCTTCAGAGCAGAAACACTCAACATTTTCTATATTTTGTGGGTTATTTCTATAAAAGTGCTGTATTTGACAGAGGAAATATCTGTTTTTTCTTCAAAAGCACTGCAATGTAGAGCAGTTTTGCATTTATTTTCACTGCTCTGTCGAAAGAGCATAAGAGAGTTATATGCAGGAACACACCTTCTTAATTCCCTTGAAATTCCTGGTCTCTACTGAGTAACTACTCACTTACAATTTCAACCTTCTGTACCTGTTGTTAAACCTCAGCTGTTCCAGAGGTTTCAAAAAGAATATTTTTCAAAAGTTTTCATTAAGAAATGCACTCAATCTGTTCATTTCATAACTTGGATTTGAAGTCTTGCAACAGTTTGTTCTGTAACGTATTTCTGACTGTAAATGCTGTGCTTAGTTTTTTGTATATTTCTCAAAGGACTGCATTCACTCCCAAACAGGAATAAAGTTATATTTATCTTAAATAAGACTATTTATTTTCCCCCTCTGTCACTTTGATATCATTGTGCTCCATAGCATGATTAAAGCCCTGCCTTTTACGTAACTTATATGCTGTCTTTGTACACAGAACTGGATCGGTAGTAAACAGCAAATTAATGGCATTGTTTCTTGTTACTCAGAAGCAGGTTGTTTCTCGTCCTACCTCTCTGGAATGAAGGATTTTTATTCTCCAGTCTCCAAATACTTATCAGCCCATTCCATAGGTATCAGAGTCACAGCCACTTTGCAACCTCTAAAGGAAATAACTCATCCAAATACTTCTTTTTTCTTTCAGTTTTCTGAAACCTTTACCTGCCTTTCAGAGGTGCAAGATAAATAATTATAATATCAAATAAATACAGGCTTCAGATAGAGTGAAGTGAATTACATAAAAATAAAATAAAACTTATTAGATCTGAATGTGTTTATTCCTTCACATGGATGCCTCTTGAAATATTGTTTTGCTATGTCATTAAAAATAGCATTTGGTGCCTGTTATCACCTATATTTATTTTCAGATTTTGACATCAAAACATCTTTATGAGAAACTTTGCAAGGCAAAGCCCAGGGAAGGCAAGGCAAGGCAGGGCGAGACACATGTATAAAATAAGTAAACATCTTGGATTTGCATGTAAAACTGTCTTATTGCACACTGTGTACCAGGTCCCTTTGTGGTACAAAGTGATCACCAACTCCAACTACCTGACTACTTCAGAGCTAACTTACCTTTTTATCATAATACCTTTTGAATACTGATAGAAATGAGGTACCTTGTTAGAACGCTTATTTAAGTGTTTGACCACTCTCACAAAGACTTAATTTTTTTTTCCTATAGCTGTGCAAAAAATCCCACTAGATGTCCTTCCTTTCTAGGAATCATTTTGTGGTGTAGCTTTTCCTGCTTCTAGGTGCATTTCTGAACAATGTAGCTTTAGAAGTAATGTGAACTACTTAACTAATACAGCTTTCACAGAAAATACGTGGGAAATGGAATATATCACTAATTATTTCCATCTAGTGATCACTGTTGATATGAGTTCCGTGTAAAATAATGAGTATATAGATAATAACTTGGTTTAGAGGGAGGTATGCCAGCCTACAGCAGGGTGGTTGGAAATAAATGATCTTAAAGACCCCTTCCAACACAAACTATTCTATGATTCTGTGAAATATTTGTCTAATAAAATCAGAAAAGCTCTTTTGAATGTCATGATCAGATTAAAGAGAGTCATTTGGAGGGAAGGTTTAGATTAGATGTCGGGGGGAAGGTCTCCACAGAGAGAGAGGTGAGGTGCTGTAACACGCTGCCCAGAGAGTCTGTGGAAGTGATAAAGACTAGGCTGGATGGAGCCCTGGGCAACCTGGTCTAGTACCACATCTGGAGATTGGTTGCCTTATCTGTGGCAGGGGGGTTGGAACTTGATGATCCTTGGTGTTCCTTCCAACCCAAGATGTTCTGTCTTCAATGATTCTACTACTCTTTTAAAAGAAGACAAAAAGTAAATGCAGTGCCCTGATGCAGTTAAAATGTAGGGAGGAAGCAATGTAATGATGAACAGTAAGGCTTTCTAAGGAGCAACAAGAAACACTGTGACTCACACCAAACTGAGGTCTTCTCTGGCCTTCCAGTTCTTTCCTCCTCCTATGCTACTACACCTAACGTTTTATTACAGCATAATTAAAAATAACTCCAGGAAGTAAGTGTGCATGAGGAGATGCATTACAATACCAGAAGGGTATTACAGGTTTAAATATTGATCTTCCATGATTATTCCACAGAGGCCTGCAACGCTGACTAGTTTGTGTGTGTGTGTACTCTTCTCTTCTCTTCTCTTCTCTTCTCTTCTCTTCTCTTCTCTTCTCTTCTCTTCTCTTCTCTTCTCTTCTCTTCTCTTCTCTTCTCTTCTCTTCTCTTCTCTTCTCTTCTCTTCTCTTCTCTTCTCTTCTCTTCTCTTCTCTTCTCTTCTCTTCTCTTCTCTTCTCTTCTCTTCTCTTCTCTTCTCTTCTCTTCTCTTCTCTTCTCTTCTCTTCTCTTCTCTTCTCTTCTCTTCTCTTCTCTTCTCTTCTCTTCTCTTCTCTTCTCTTCTCTTCTCTCCTCTCCTCTCCTCTCCTCTCCTCTCCTCTCCTCTCCTCTCCTCTCCTCTCCTCTCCTCTCCTCTCCTCTCCTCTCCTCTCCTCTCCTCCCCTCCCCTCCCCTCCCCTCCCCTCCCCTCCCCTCCCCTCCCCTCCCCTCCCCTCTCCTCTCCTCTCCTCTCCTCTCCTCTCCTCTCCTCTCCTCTCCTCTCCTCTCCTCTCCTCTCCTCTCCTCTCCTCTTTTCTCTTCTGTCTCCCCTCCCCTCCCTTCCCCTCCCCTTCCCTCTTCTCATTCCTTTGCTAGTTCTCGAATACACAAGTTGACTTCACCTGGTAACACGATAAGTAAATTTTAGTGACAGCTTATGGGTCTTTGTTTTTTAATGCTCAGTAATGTCTTCTGTTAATGGTTTTCTTTCCATCGTTGCATTCTTCATGAAGTGACATGTGAAGATAATCAGCATTTTGAAGGCAATTAGAAGGCTTATATTCAAATTATTGTACCTGTTAAAGGGATCTGTTCTGCCTAGAAAGGAATTAGCATTTCCACAATGCACAGAATTTGAAAATAACTTATTCACGGTGCCATCTCACCATGCAGAAGCTGAGCAGCTGAAAATACTAGACAGATATAATCCAGGATTTTTTAAAAGTAGAATTAATGTACTTTGTCCTCAGAGAATTATATTCTTACTAATGACTATTATTATTATATGTTAAATCTCACACTCTGAGGCAGAATAATAAAAATCTGGATATAATGAAGAAAATAAAGATTTAGGTGAAAAGAAAGTGTAAAGAGCTGAAAGTTTTGTAAGCTTAAACAACAATGACGATTACTTTGTGATGTGGTAGCAATCATTATTCCAAATTTTTTGTGTTTTTCTCAGGTAGTTTTGATTACTATCTCCAATTTGCTTCTGGAGAAAGCGGCCTTTGGAGAGACTGTGAAATTGGACCTCTATGTGTATGACGTGGCAGCAGCTGCCACATCATGCAAGAGTAGTACCATGTTGAGTGTTGCTGAAGGAATACTGCAGACCTCCAGCCACATTCCTCTCTCTCCTCCATTCTAAATCACATTTTTTTGTTGAGTGATCACAACTTGGCCATGACATTGTCGGGGTGAGAAGTCAAGTGTCCAGAGTTAGGGTTACGTCACCTCTGTTAACAGCTGCTCTGTCAGCATACTCCATAAGGAAGGTAATGCGAAGAAAAGAAGTGCACATCTCCTTCACTGGGGAAACTTTTTTTCAGGAGGTGTTCTATAATACAATTATGTTTTATTTTTGAAGCTTTTAATTTTGAATGTAAGTTACTGATTACTAAAAATATTTAGAAGATGGCATATGTTGGGAAAAACATGTATGGACATCTGAAAAGTGTGGAAAGAATGGAAGAAGTAATTGATAGAGAGGGAAGAAAGTTGGTATAAATCATATTCCCATTTTGATGAATATGAAATAAAATATGGGGAATCTTTCACTCCTTCATTATTATTCAAATATAAAGTTAACTCACTCCTCCTACCTAGTTTCCACAGGTAGAGTGCCAGTCTCTGAAAGTCAAGCCCCCATACTGCATCAACTTTCCTAAATCAGATGTCTTAAACTTAGTGACTCAAAAAATTATGAGGCTTACAGATAAAGTTATCCTATCCTGCTAAAAGCAATTATACACTTGAAACAGCAATGAATGAAGTGGGCTGAAGGAAACACTGCATTGCCATTTGCATCTATCACCACAGTGAAACAGGCAGCAAATACTTACAATAGATTTATTTTTATTTGTAGTGGTCTTTGGGTTCTGATCTATCTTAGAAGATCTAAGGCTATATACTTCATATCTAATACACTGTTCCATAGACTGAACTTTCTTTCTACTTTATACTATATCTTCTTTAATATTCAGGGAATATTTGATTTTCCAAAGCAAAATCCACATCAGTTCCTATTGTGGGTGTAAGGCCTAGGAAACGTTCGGTGCAAGGATCTAGCAGGTACATATGTCTTCTGACTACTTGTATGAGGGAGAATTTCATTTCCCTTGATCACATGTATGAGAATGTACTGGTTTTGTAGTGAAGGCTCCTGTGCGTGTTTCAAATCAAACATTGGAAGCAGAATGACTAATTACCTCTTTTAGAAAGGCTACCTTCTCATTCCTGCTTTAGGAGCAGGTACGTCCTTGCAAGCAAAGGGAAGGTTTAAGGAGAAGGCACGAATGAACGACTGTGACGGAACTGAATCTACACCATTACTATATTTTTGCAACTGAAATTTTTTTCTATGTGTCACATGGGAATTTTATTTTGAACAGGAAGATTATGCTATATCTCAGACACTGCCCTGGAGGGTAAGAAACAAATCACTTACAAAATAATGCTCTTGTAGAAATATCGGTTCTATCAGAACAAAATTTCGCATTTCCCAGGCTCAGGAATCCTTACTATCCCTGAGTGGTTGTGCTGAAGGTTGGGTTAATGCCTTTTGAAAGTGAGCAGCTTCAGTCACTCAGGTACTGGTGGTCACTTCCAGCAAGGCATCACTGTGTTTGTTTACAGGAGGAAAGAGCCCTTTGGTGGAAGCTGAAAAGGCAGAATTCTAGTGAAGGAAAATGAAAAAGTTAAAAACCCTTCAGGAACACTGATATTAATGTGTAGAAAGACAAGAAATTTTCATACCTTAATGTGCTTACATTTCTTTCATATTTCACCTTAATACCTGAGCAAAAGTCTTACTTTAATTAATGTCTCTCTATAATTATTTTTATACTGTACTTCTGACTTGAACTTAAATTTATTTCTTGTTATTTTACTTTTCGTTCAGCATTAACTCCATTTACAAAACTATGTGGAAAAACTTAGTAATATGGAAAACTGAGTCTCTTCCTGCAGGCAAACCTTTCCTAGTACTTGATTGGAGTGCACTTCTCTATACAGCTACACGCACGGACAATTTTGCAGCACTTCTGCTCTTCTGATTTTAATTTTCAGATATTCTGCACGTGTCAGTGAGCATAAGAAAATAAAAAAAAATAAGAAAAGCTGTATTAACTGAGCAGTGGAAATTCTTTCTATCTATCTATCTATCTATCTATCTATCTATCTATCTATCTATCTATCTATCTATCTATATCAGTGTGAGGCTGGTATAAAGGACACTGATAGATGAGGTATAAAATAGGAGGAAGTAAACAAGAAACCAAAGCTAACCAAAATGTGAAGGCAAGATCTCACTTGAGGACCCCCATTTCAGGTTTAATTCAACCTACATCAGATAGATAAAGATAAATGTGAATTTTAAATTATACTTGATTTCTATTGAAGTAATTATCTCTCTTGGTGAAGAATTAGCAACGTGGTAGTGCAATGGATTATGAAACTCTTAGTGAATAAAATCAATTTCATTTTTTTCCTTTAAGAAGGAAAGCACAGAAAGTATACTTTTTGGAGTAATACTATACGCTCATAGTAAGATTGATATCACATAAAATAAGGGAGGTATACATTGTTTTGGGTTCTTATCTGTTATTTTGATTGAAGCAGGCTATTTCAACACTTCTTCCCCAATCTTATTCTATTATTTTATTTCCCAGATATCAAGTAAGCCTCATTTCAGATATATTTCACATGTAGATGGATGGATTAATAGAATGGTGTGAAAATGGAAAGGTGCATTTTATCCAGTCACTCTATACTATTAATCACAAGAACATGAATTAAGCTCTGGCATGCTTATTTGCTGTAGTATGTATGAAAATTGCTTATTTACTTCCATGCTGTTACAGTGAATAGAAACAGACCAGTTCTAAATGGCAATGTACTCTAGTGTGAAGCAATTAACTCTGTTATGTGTCCCCTTCACTCAGGATCATTTCTTATTAACTGTATAATCTCACAGAAACAGTACAAAAGAAATGTGGGCTGGTGAGCACCTCAGGAGTACATAATCACCATCATAATAATGAAATGGAAATGGAGGCAAAGTGGATCAAGAGACAGTGAAATTGTCTGATGTGTGTATGATAGTGAGATAGACTGAAAATTGGAATTCCTTACGTATCATGCTAACAATTTCCTCTGTGAAGACTCCCAAGTTGCATAATCCCATACTCTCGAAATTGTTCAGATTTTACTCATCGTTAGGAAATTGTCTCTTATATTCAAAACTGCAGTTCTTAAGCTCTCTTTCTTCTTATCTTCATATGTGTTTGGTTTTTTTTTCCTCTTCACCTTTTAGCCCCCTGAATTAGTGCTGTGCATTAGGTGCACAGGTGACCATGGGTGACTGTCTCCTACTGTAAGGTCATATCAGCCTGACTATAATGAAATTCCAGTACTGAGCCAGAAGAATTATAAAAAATAGGGATATATTCAGTGACATTAGTGAGGTTTTTGTGCAACTGAGAAGAATTGGGAAGGCTGAAGACCTCAAAATTCACAACAACACTCTTATCCTCTCTGTATCATAACAACACATCATGATATTTATTATCATGCTCTCAGTTAGGTTTGCAGACTCAGATTAAAATTCTTCATAATTGCAAAGGCCTGAAAAGTTACATTTGCTTTACCTTTTACTTCCATAAGTACTGTGTCTGAATCAACTAGCGTATAGCAAGATAGAAAACCTGATTCCCTAGTCAAGTGGCACAGGAGCTATAGGTTTCTATTTGTTCCCATTAACGTTTACAGCTATGCTTTCATCTGCTTGTCTTAGGTTTGTTTCTCAAATTGTCTATGTATGGTATAAACTCAGTGAAAACAATAGCACTGAGAAGGAGTGTGATGTGCCAAAACACCAGTGTTGCTATTACCCTAGGTATAGGGTAGAAATAGAATGATTTGTGTGAATTTTTTTTCTTAGAAAGGTAGGAAGGAAGGACAGTATTGTATGTCATCGTTTTTTTGCCTTCAACTTTGCCCATTTCAGCTGTAAAATAAAAAGAACAGTCTAATTCTGTTTTCTGATAAGCTTTTGGAAAACAAAGGCTAGAAAGTTGTAGGTTTTGGGGTTTACTTTTTATTCACTGTTACACCAGGCTGAAGAACTGCAGTGACCTGACCTTGTCTAACAAAATTCTAATGACACAAAGTAAAATACCAGGAATGTAACTTCTCAGATTTTTAAGATCATCATAGGAAAGTAATTAACTTTGAATGAAAAATGGCAAGTAATACTCCTAGCAAGTAAATTCTAGCATATTTAAGGATTTCAAAAGCTTTTAGGCTGCTTAAAATGTTAGAGAAAAATCCCAGTCAAACAAGAAATATTCTTGAACATTCTTTCTTCTAATGCAGAAATTCCTGAAGAGAGTGCTCTGCATAAACACACTGGAGACAGCACTGATATTTTTTTAATAACTTTGGGATTCTCTAGCAAATTCTTGAGGGAGAATTTGAAAGTAGGAACGTGATGTTGACGCCAGTGATGTTTATGAAGAACTTAATCCTTCAACTTTAAACATTGTCTAGAGTGTCTCTGAAACTCATTTTAAAATTAAGATTTGAATTAGTCATTCTGGTTTTATTTAATCATTTATTAAAACGCTCATCTTTACCTTACATTGCATTGCCTGTGATTTTTAGAAGCTGCAAAGTGACCCTAGAATGTTAAAGACGTGTTTCCATCTGGCATAACAGTCTTATAGAACTGTATCTGAAGTCAGTACAGACAGATACAATTTTTCCTGCAATGGATGCTGGCACTCTCCTTGGGAAATTGACATGAAAACATGGTTTTAATTTGTGAAAGTGATTAATTTAAAAATTACTGTGTTTCTTGCTATGTATCAAGGAGATGCGCATGGAATAGGCAGTCTCTGTACTAATGGACTTTGCTTCTGAGTAGATAGAAGTGCAAATGATGGTAAGATGTGTGAAAAAATGAGATTTTTGTCAGACATATGTTTCAATAAAAGCTTTTGCACCTGTAACTATTTTATGATTTTATATGACTTGAAGAGTGAAGAAGTTCTGACCATCGTTCTCACATGAAGATGAGACAAGATGCATAAAAGCAAATGAAAGAACGTACATAAATAGAAGTAAAAAAAAAAAAAAAGGATATTGAAGGACAGTGAAGTTACAGAAAACAGATTGTTATGAGTGAAAAAGGTGTCTGTCTCACTAAAGTTCTAAGGAGCCAAGAGGAGATGAGCCTGCTGACATTAGCAGGTGCAAATAAAATTTGGATGCCGTTGACTGGAGAAATTATGAAGAGTTGGTCAAATTATTTGTTTCTCATATAGCATATACCTTGGTTGCAAAAATGGCATTCATGGGGACATGAAAATATATAATTTTCAGGTTCGTCATCAAATTCCTTGTCAGCTCTCAAAAAAAATTGTACTCTGAATTTTAATATTTAGAATTTTTTTTTCCAGAACTTTTCTAATATGCTTACACTGAAAGTCAGTGAAAGGATGAACTAAGACACAACTTACTTGATTTTTCTAAAGATGCGTGATATATCTGGATGTCAATAGTGCTGCACATTAACTCTTTTCATATATGGATAACTGAAGAGAGAGCACAATAGTGAAACCTTTGACCACAATAGTGGTCTCTGTACAAATACAGTTACACACTTAGTTTCTCTGTTACCTTTTCTTTGTGTATCGCATGCTACGTAAGGATCTCTGGATTCTGAAAGAATTTTCAAACACCCCATGCCTAGCTACATATAGTCTTGTCCCAAGTTCGAACACAGGAGCAGGAACTAATTCTACAAACTGTGTAATTTCCAAGACAGCTGTCAAAATCAGAATATTCAAACATTAATAGTGCACTTATTACCTGTCTGTCAAGAACAGATGATATACGATTCAGTCATAGCTGAAAATGATCTTCTCATTCACAACTCTTTGGTCTCTCAGAATGGAAAAATCAGAGCTAAAAAAACCACTTGAAATCCTTTGAGAAGTGCATAGTTATACTGTGAAACCTGTCACAAAGTCCTCTGTGATCATAACTGTCTACACATAGAATCACTGAATCACAGAATGGTTTTAGTTGGAAGAGACCTCTAAGATCACTTATTTCCAAACCCCTGCTATAGGCAGGGACACCTCCCTCTAGACAAAGTTGCTCACAGCCCCATCCAACCTGGTCTTGAACGCTTCCAGGGAGGGGGCATCCACAACTTCCCTGGGCAACCTGTTTCAGTGTCTCACCACTCTCATAGTAAAGAACTACTTCCTGATATCTAATCTAAATCAACTCTCTTTCTGTTAAAGCCATTTCCCCTCATCCCGTCACTACCTACCTGCTCTTCTAAAAAGTCCCTCCCCAGTTTTCCTGTAAGCCTCCTTCAGGTACTGGAAGACTGCTGTAAGGCCTGGAGCTTTTTCTTCTTCAGGCTGAAAGCCCCAGCTCTCTCAGCCTTGGCCTTGTTGAGCTTCATGAGGTTGGTAGAAGCTCACTTCTCAAGCCTGTCCGGGTCCCTCTGGATGGCATCCCTTCTCTCTAGTACGTCAGCTGCACGACTCAGCTTGGTGTCCTTTGTATTGCTGAATGTGCACTCAATCCCACTGTCCATGTCACACACAAAGATATTAAATGACACCGGTTCCAACACCAATTCCTGAGGAATTCCACTTGTCTCCACTCCGGTCTCCACTCGGACATTGAGCCATTGACCGCAACTCCCTGAATGTGACCACTCAGCCAATTCCTTATCTAGGGTGTGGAAAAATGGGTATCAAACCCATTTTTCTGCAATTTGGAGAGGGATGTCATGCAGTACAATGTCAAACACTTTGCATAAGTCCAGGTAATGACATCTTTTAACAAAAAGGAAGAGTACAGAAGTGCAGCTGGAGTAGCATGTGATGCTATGGCATCTCCCACAGAAAAGAAATTTTTAGTGTGGGAACAGAATTAGCTTTGGAAACTTTTATTATGTCTGTTGTGAAAAATGAAGTCACCAAACTGTCCAGAACTGGAGATGAGATGCAAAGCACTCTCACTTCTCTCTTCCTTCACAATTTCTCAGATTCTATGGTTAGGTTAGTACTACTTTCTAAAAGCTGTGATAATACCCAAAACTATTGGAGGGAGAAGAAAATAATTCTGTAGTAATACACAGGAAGTTCTGGGAAGTTTAATGGAAGTTCTGGGAGATTACATATTTTCATTTTTTTCAAAAGCAAGTTCTTTGAAGCAACCTGTGTTATTTGTCAGCAAGTGACATACTATGAATAGTACTTTTTGAGAGGTAAAAGATTATGATAAACACCTTAAGTGCACAAGAAGTAAAACAGCAGGAGCTACTGAAATATTTTCCTACTCCTTACTGTAAGAACATGCAATGTCATTAGTGTCATATAATATGCCTGTGTAAAGAAAAAATGAATCAATTATTTGGAATATTGAGCTCTGACCTACAAGTAAATTACTGCATCTTGGTGAGGAGCTATAATTATGAATATGCAACATATGTTAGTAAAAAGCAAAAAAAGATAGAGAGAAGTGTGTGTGAACTGGATGGCGTAAAACCTAAGAAATTTAGTTTAGTTTATTGCCATCAGTAGCTGTGGTGTTATGTATCTACTGGAAAGTGTGAAACAACTATCCGTTCTAAGAACAGGTCATGTCTTCTACAATCTGCCACCTGTTTTTTGCTGCTTTATTACTATTACCATTGTTGTCATTTTTTATATTGTTTTGTTTTATTATATTTTTATTAGTGAGCTCTCACTTTGGCTTCTCCCATAGACAGAGAAGTTAGGGAGCTGCAGTTGTCAGTGAGAGGAAGATAATACAAGAATCAAAGGATAAAATGCAGGATGTTCCTTTTGAACATCATGAAGCACTTGACTGTAAGGATGATTGAATACAGCTACTTTTCTATAAAGTTAACAAAAAATTTTGCTCTCTCAGGATTTCTTTAGTACTGTTCTAAGTATTATCCCAATTAAGTATCCCACTGATGCTTATAGGCATCTGCTTCCATAAGCATCAGCTTCATGATGCAGCCTGACTGTCCACTTTTCTCACTCAAAGAATTTTGAGGTGAACCCTGAGGTTCTGGTGGCATGTTCAAAAAATAATGAAAAAGTAGCTGGTATCACTGGCATAACCATACAGGTTGCACAATTGTTTTGATAGCAGAGAGCTCTAAGCTTAAGGAGCATGCTTGTATTCAATGTTTAGTAACCCTTTTTAATATTTAAAAACTATTTGATACTGTGGTGTGATGACTCTTTCCTGGTATTTTTAATTCATCTGTGTTGAAGTGGAAGAGCATAGTACCACGGCCTTCCCTTCTCCAAGCCAAACAAGCCCAATTCCCTCAACATTTCCTCATAGGAGAGGTGCTCCAGCCCCCTGATCATCTCAGTGGCCATCCTCTGGACCCATTCCAAGAGCTCCATGTTCTTCCCATACTCGGGGCCCCATGCCTGGACACAGTATTGCAGTACTATATCTTTGGAAAAGAATTAATAACATTTTTGTTGTGTTGCTAAATCCATTTTGCAGTCATCACATCTTTTCCAGCTGTGCCCATAAAGACCTCCAAAGTTAGTTTTTCTGTGAATTAAAGGAAAAGATTTTTTCTCTTTCTGATTCTGATGTCTGTCACTTTCCTTACCAGTGGAATCTCATATGAAAAAGAATCCCTTGAGAAGAGGATGGGAAGAGGTGCTCATGTCAGTGGCTCCCCATTTTGACTGAACAGAATATGAACTCAAGAATATAAATATTTCTTCTGCCTGTGGTATTAGATGAGAGTAAAAAATATGACATGCTATTAGAACTGGATATTAGTACTGTTGCCTCACTGACAGCGTCGATAACTTGCCCGGAGACTGGGAGCAGGGCAAAGTCGTTAGATGTGTTTGGTAATAACCTGCTGGACTCTTCTATATTCTATGGGCAACGTCTTGGAATAAAGTGAGGTCTGCAGTCTTCACAGCTGCATGAGAAACTGGAAGTTTTCTGTGTTGTTTGTGACAGAGTGAGCAACCACAGAGGAAATGGAAGCTCATAACAGGGACTTGATGCCAAGTAATGAAAAGCTTAAAAAGCCATGTACTATTCAGGACAGAGAAAGGCTGAAGGCCCTTGGCAATATGTTGAGCAATTAAGTGATTATTTTCTAATGTAGCAGGGTGGGAATTATATGAGGTTGTCTTCTTTTCAAGCATCTTCTTAATCAACTGCTGCCTTATTCTAGAAAATAAATATATGCAATGTCTCTGACAGGGCTGTCATCGTTTCAGATTCTTCGAGACAGAAGACAGGAGCTCTTCGCTTTTACTTCCCACGATATTTTTGTTTCATCATGAATACTTCTGCATTAATTCTGCTTAATCTTTCAGTTTCCTTTTTGCAGTAATCCTCACTAGGCAGTTGAGATAATTCCAATCATCCTGAGGAGAGTGTGGCTCTTTTTCCTTTTATTTTCCCTCTGCTCACTCATAGAAAAAACAATGAACAAAACCAACAAAACCTCATCTACAGAACTCAAGGTATGTGCCTCTGCCTGCTCCATTCCCCTTCACCTGCTTTCAGTGTATTGATTTTTCCTTTTCAAAGTCAAGATTTGTTTCCCAGAGTTAGGTTTCATTTTTTTCAGATATCACTTTGCATTTTCCTGTTTCTTTCTTAACATTTTTTAAACAAAAAAATGCCACCTATGTTTGCCTAGCTCAACTTGAAGAAGAAAAAAAAAAGTTAGATCATTTCTTACATAGAAATTTTCTTATTTAAGTTGCTATGTGGATTTGTAAATGATGTTAGAACCCTTTTGGCAATTATGCAATATAAACACAAAAGAATCTGAGAGATAAGTACAAATTATTTCTAAAGTAGGTTAATGGAAAAATTATTATTTTTTTTAATGGGTATCAATTATGCTGAGGCTAAAGTTCTATTTAATAACAATCATAGTTAAAGTAATGGAGTTACTTTAGGTGTATCTGGAATGCTGTGTACAACTTTCCCCTTTGTTATTGAAGTTTGAACATCATGAATTATTTTTTATATATATAATGGTATTCTTTACACGTAAAGTTTTCATTTCAGTGACAAATGTCCCCTATGAATTTGCAAAGTAGGCTACAAAATGCAAGGAATGTTAAAAAATAAATTCATTTTTCCACATTTTTTTTCTCAGTGGTTTTCATTATTTCCTCTATGTTTGTTTCTAATGTGGTTCTAATGTAGCAAAATAAGTACTTAGATTCCTCCCCTCCCCTTCTCCTTTTTCCTGTATTTTCCTTTTCCTAAGTTTTCCTGCTTTTTTTTTTTTTTCCCTCTCTTCCTCTCTTTTTTTCTTTTTCTCCTATTAGATCTAAGCACAGAAATGTTATCATAATTTGCAGCAGTGCAGTATTGAGCATGGAGAACTGAATCAGTTTTTCGCAAAACTCCTTCAGCTTCTTTTAAAGAGAAAACATTATTGATCAGGACTGACTGTGCAACAAATGTAGCATTTCTGTTATTCATCAAACACTGCTGTTTGCAAATCATAAAATCGTGTGTAATCTATTATTCCAGTTCGATCTGTGTATTCCATGGCCCGAGATTTCAAGGCCATCATCTTGGTAAGAGGGCTAGAACTGAATGATGTTTGAGATCCCTTCCAACCCCAGCCATTCTATGATTCTGTGATGCTATGACTCTATGATTCCATGATTCTTTTACCCTGTATGAATTAGTGCAGTGGCCAGTTGTCTGCCATTAACACTGAAGATATCTGACTTTGAAGTATTACAGTAAAAAGACCTTACTTGTGATTTTAAAACTCAGGCTAGTGAGATTTGCTCTTTGTGGAATAGTGGAACTCAGTATTCAACTTATCTAGCTCAATAAGCAAATAGTGGCAGCAACTAGACTGCAGAGAAGGCAAGAAAGGGACAGGAGCGTTATCTCCCTGCTCTGGTTAGCACTGAATCAGTGTGTTCTCAGACATCTCCCTTCTAGAAGGGAATAAAAATTCGGTTTCAGAATGTCACTGACTTAGCATGGAGGCCGTAGGACAACATAGTTGGAATACTAATGAGAATGGAAAGGAGCACACATGCTGTGTCATGCATTACTATTTTATACATTTATACAGATGTGTGACACAGCATTCAGAGAAAAGTCAGGCTACATTAAGCACTGAGATTTGAGAAACATTTTGAAATGAACCTTTTTTTCTTGCATCACTGTCAGAGATAAGCACATCTTAGATGAGTGTTTTGTTGTTCACCTGAACCAAAGACAAATTAAAATGAAGGATGTAGCTTGTTTGCATTCATCTGAGTGACAAGCAGCTTTGTTATAAATAGGAAATGGTGTAATGAAGATGAAGCTGGTATTCAGATAGAACGCTGATTATAGAGAACTACAGCATTTTCTTGTCATTTCTTCACTGATATTTCATATGGCTTCTGATTTGCTTTCCGGCTGACAAGACACACCAGGAAGGTACTGCAGTGTATCAATCAGCTCAGAAGATAGCGATAGCTTGAAATAGGGATGGCTGGAAATTCAAGTACTGCTTAATTCTTTATTGAATTTGTCTTACTTCCCCAGCTGTAGGTCAGGGTAAGGGTAGCTCTCAGTTTTCAGCAGGGCAGGGGATTGTCCCAAAGCTCCCCATCCTTGATCTACCTTGTGCTCTTGATGTAGGGAGGGTAAGTGCACAGAAAGGCGGGATATGTGATCACAGAGGAGATACTTCTCTTTCAGTTTCTTGTTGCAGTGCCAAGGTCCCGTGCCCTGCCAGTTCAGAACACACTGTTTTGTCTCTGAAGTGCCTGGAGCATTCTTTTTCATACTTTGTCCTTCTCTGTGTTCAGTTACATCTGCATTTATTTATATTGTTATCTACAGACTTCCTGTTTCCATAGTGGCACAAAACTGTTCTACAGATCTCCTAGTTGAAGAAGTTTATGTAAAAAACTTGAGAGCCCTGTCCTCCCCTTTTCTGACTGAGATCAGGGCTGTCAGCAGGTATTTCTACGGTGCATTTAACTCCTAGCCCACACTCCCCACTTGGTAATAAATATACTGAGTACCACCAGGCCAAGTTCATCTGCTGCTGAGGAGTTGCTGAGGGGATAGATCTGACCCTGCAGTTTTCAGTTCAAGTGATCCATCAGTTTAACCTTCTATTTTTCAAGAACCTTTCCCTACACGTAGTATCACTAATCGAGGAGTTTCAGCAAGTTTCTATAAATCATTCTGGCTATTTACTTGGGAAGGCAGGGGGAAGCTTGACAGCTCTGACAGAATACTTCTGTGGATAAAATGCATGGGGGCCATGGAGGGAGTTGGCCAAAACCATTCTTCCAAACAATCGATGTTTGTCAGCAACTTTAACCTCTTCTGCTAATCCTCTTCTTTTTGCCAGAATTTGATGTGGAGAAAGGGAAAAATCGAAAGCTGATCTGTGCTGTGGAAAAAATTCACCCTCCTCTTCTCAGGTCTGCTAGAACACAAAGATCTATCTAATGTAATGGGGCATAAATAGCCTCCTATCTAAAGAGTTATTTCTGACAGTGGGTCAGTTGCTGGAGCCAGCTCATGATTTGCTTAGGGATTTTCCATCTGTTTCTGAAACAAATTCTCACTAGCAAGCCAAAATCTTCTCTGCAGTTCTGCAGTAAAGTTTTGGAGCCATCAAAGCAGCTAATCTCACTGTAGTCTCAGGGATGTTCTAGGCATTTCTATGTCAGCAATTCACATGGTGTAAACTCATTAGAGCCCCAAAATCAGAAACTTTTTTAGCAAACATTCAAGAGAGTCCCAGTAATTTCGAGAAATCCTAGTTGGCTAACCAGATTACAGCTGGCCAATGAAATGAGTGTTTGGTACAAAAAATCAAAGTGCTCCAATTTGTGCTTCATTTTGGTACAACTAGAAAAAAAAAAAAAAAGCTATTCATGGAAGAAAAGTCTTAATTTTATTTGGCTTTGATCTTTTGCCCAGGGGGCTGTGGAGTCTCCTTCTCTGGAGATGTTCAAGACCTGCCTGGATGCCGACCTGTGCGACCTGCTGTAGGGAACCTGCTTTGGCAGGGGGTTGGACTCCATGATTTCTGGAGGTCCCTTCGAACCCCTACAATTCTGTGTGATTCTGTGTGTGATTCTTTGCTTTGAGTGCCTCACAGCCCACCTCTGAGAACACTGCTGGGTGAAAAAATGACAATGTAATGATTGTTCTAAAATTAAGATTTTCATAGTATTTTCAATATTCATTCAGGTACTGATGGAAGCAATTTTATCCCCTGTTCAAACACCAAGTGTAGAAATACATATTCTTGTCTTAGAAATATATGAAGAGGAGTACTTAAATTGATGTCAGAGTTGTTCTGTCTTGGAGATGCAGTCGGCTATTTTGAATGAATATCTTTAAAAACGACATAGGATGTGAACAGCTTTGAACTGGAGTTACAAAGGAAAATAAAATTGAAAAAGAGTGTTAACTAGCTAATGCTAATTTTGCATTTCTCAGTTGTCTGCATGTTAGGATTTTTTACGAAATGCTTTTTTTTTCCAGCTGGAGATATTAGAAAACATATGGATTTTCAGAAGAAAAGATGAATTCTGCACTTTCATGCCATTTTATTTCTTATCTCTGTTCAGATCACTCATGCAATGCAAAATCAGGGGCACTTTCAGTGTTGAATTTTACTGCAAGGTAAGTTTGTAGGTGCATAAAAGTTTAATAGTTGCTTCTAATGTTCTTGCTTACAATGATCTGTATATTATTTATTAGTGAAATAACTGCAAAAACTGCATAAGGGACATTTTCACCATAGACAACTGAACTGTGCATTGTTAAAATCCCTTCTTTGTATGTTTATGGATGCATGGGGATTCTCTGCTATTCACTGACCTGCACTGCGCACTACAAAGGTTGAAGCTTTGGTGAGATATAATCAAGTTATTCACGATTAATTCTTTTTTCAGTTGACTCTACAAATGACTGGAATTGCACACATATTTTCCATCATTTTCTCCACATCTTACCACTGCCTGTGTTCATGCTTTGAAGGAGCATGACAGTGCTGCTTTGCTGCTCCCAGCCTGGTTCAGAGGAGACACACAAAATGGAGGCAATTGGATATTTTTCCTGATGTGTCACAACATCCCCTGACAGCTTAAAAAAAAAAAAAAAAAGCAGATTAATCCGAAATGCCAGTGCAAGAAATTACAGAATTACAGAAATTACACAGTACCATCAGGCTTTCTCAGTTATTTATTTTTTTGCTGCTCTTGTCTCTCTTTTTCACTTGCAACAGACCTGCATCTATGCTTGTGACATATGCAGAATGATGTGTCCCAGCCACTTAAAAACCTCTTTCCAGCAGCCTCTGGTGCCCAGATGAAAGACAATTATGATTCCACTCTTGCTAGGCATCAGCCAGAGAACATTCAGAGGAGGGCTGATATGTGACAGCTTGTGAGAAGTGCAGGGGAAGGGGAACCATGGCCCACAACAAACAGAGCATCCCAGAGTGTATAGCCAGCAGGCAGCTCCAGGCTACATTCTCTCTTGACAGAATAAAAGCTTTCCTACTAGAGCTCTAGCAAACTGTAAATATTTCATGTGCATTCACTGCAACAAAAGGTTTCAGCAGGAGAGCTGGCACCGAGACATTTATGTTTACTGATCTGAAAGTTTTCTTTACCTTTTGATTGTGAAATTGAAAAAATCTGATAAAAAATGTACTATGATAATGCTTCTAATAGAATTAGAGCAGAATCCTCTTGAGAGAAGTTTAAGTACAAAAGCAGTACCATGAAGTCAAGAGCAAAGAGGCCTTGTTCACTGAGTTGGTCTGCAAAGGAGAACATTATGCTTTCAATATTGGTTTTCACAGATATAATTCAGAAATGTATGTTTTCTAGATTGCCACAAGTGTAATAGGAATGACATAGTGACATTGCATAGTTAAATATTTCATCTGAACATATGCCACTATGACACAACTAGTTAATTTCTTGACCTTGCAAAAGCCAAGTTTTGCAGTGAAATATAGTCATAACATTAAAAACAGAGCAAAATAAAAAAGCAATACACCAATAACCTGCTGAAATACTTGTCTATTTCCTCAGATCTACAGAATCACTAAATGTTTTACAGCATGCAGATGATTTCTTCACCTGTTTATTCAAAACTAGATGGAACTGTACTCCACCAGCTTTGGCTACATGTACTCTAATGACTGTTTTTTTATGGGATATGGACACGTAGGAGCAAGTTAATAATAACAACCTATGTGAAAACAGTACAGTGAAAGACTGAGGCTGTTACTTAGCTTTCAGTGCTGAATAATAATTTACACTGGAAGTTTTAACTCCTTGCCACATGCATCATTTGTATGTTTTTCTCCCTGATAATTTACTAAGGCTGCTCAAAGAGTAAAGCCTCCAATTTCATGGTGCTGACCTTGTGACATCAGAGGTGAGTGCTGGCGGTACGGCAGTAGGGATTGAACCTTCATACCAGTATTCCATTACATATTATTGCCATGTGACAGATGGCATCAGAGTGGCAGTCTGACAATGGTGCCGGTTGTGGAAGTGAGAACGGAGCAAAATTGTACCATCCAGTTTCTCCATGCAGAAAAACTGGCACACGTGGACATTCAAACACTACTTGCTGAATGTTTATGGGGATCAACACATGCATGTGAGCACAGTGAGGCAGTAGGTGACTTGTTTGGTTACAGAGAGAGTGGTACCTCTGCTGGTGCATATTGTTATTAGCACAGCATGAAGGCTGTTGTTCACCACTAGCAAAAATGCATAACTTGTTGTAGTGATTATGTTGAAAAACAGTATTTTGTAGCTGAGAAACTGCTCGGTCAAACAGTGTTAGTGTGCTCTTTGTACCCACTGTAGTTGCAATGAAAATAAATAGGTGACATTACTTTTGGAACAACCTGTGTAACAACGACTGTTTGGGTAAGATGAATTCTTCTATTAACATAAGGAGGGGACTTGTTTCAAAGTCTAACCACTAACTGCCTTTCAAGCACAAATGAAAGACACTCAATATAGCAACGAAAGTATACTTGGAAATTTTCCTGTGCTTGTGTTTGTTGAACCCTGCATTTCTGAGTTAGCCATTTCTGAAATGAGTTAGTCTTGAAAAGTATTTCTGATTTTTGAAAGCAATTGCACAGTTTGAGTGAATCTACTGCTCAATTTCTACTAGACAGAGTAGAATGGTTGGAATCTGGTACCTAGATTTTTAATTTGTTTGAACATCTAGAGGATTAATATTTAGCATGTGGAGAAGCATAGTTCTTTTTAAGACTCTCTTCTTCAAGTGACATTCTTTCTTCATGTGACATTCAGAAAAATGAGGATGCTGACATAAAAGAGATGTTCCTTTTTCAGACAGAAACGTACTGCCAACAGGTGCCAATGCCCTGCTTTCCTGACTATTTCTTGTAAAATTAAGTCAAAACCACACTGAAGAGCTAAGGTGCAGAGCATGGCAGACCTGAAGCTGGCTGCTCCTTCTAGATAATATTTCTTCAAAATTATAGAAACTACAATTATTTATTTAAATATTTACTTCATATGTACTTTACCATTCTAGTACACAAAATAAAATTACACAATTTATCTGTTGCTAAAGAGCATACTTATTTGAAATTTTCAGATGAAAGTAATGACAGAGCTTGCTTTATTTCTACCCATACTACTTATTTTCACAGCATCACAGAATGGCTTAGGATGCAAGAGACCTTAAAGCCCATCCAGCTCCAACCCCCTGCCATCAGCCGGTTGCCACCTACTGGGCCACCCTGCCCAGGGCCCCATCCAACCTAGCTCGGAACACCTTCAGGGATGGGGCAGGCACAGCTTCTCTGGGTGGCCTGTGTGAAGGTCTCAGCACCCTCATCATGAAGAATTTCCTTATATGAAATCTAAATCAACTCTCTTACAATTTAGAACTGCTGCCTCTTGTCCTGTCAGTTACTGCCTTTAATGTCTCTGTACTTTATCTGTAGAATGATGATAATGCTCAACCTGAAAAACAAAACAAAACAAAAGAAAGACTAGAAAAGTTAACTTATGTTGGTGTTATGAATTGTCTAAATAAATCTGTACAAAGCAAATTCTTGATATGGGACATATTTAAAAAAATGACAACTATATTAGAATCATAGAATCATAGAACCACTTGGGTTGGAAAAGACCTTAAAGATCATCTAGTCCAACCATGACCTAACCATACTACCCTAACTAACAACCCTCTACTAAATCACGTCACTGAGCACCACAAACAGTTTTTAAACATATTCAGGGATGATGACTCAAATACCTCCCTGGGGAATCTATTCCAGTGCTTAACAACTCTTTCTGTAAAGAAGTGTTTCCTAATATTTAACCTAAGCTAACCCCGATGCAACTTGATATCATTTCCCCTTGTCTTGTCACCAGTGAGAAGAGACCAACCCCGCTCTGCTGTAAGCACCTTTCAGGTATTGGAAGAGAGCAAAAAGGTCTCCCCTTATTAAACAGCCCCATATTAAACAGCCCCAGTTCTTTCAGTCTCTCCTCATAGGGCATATTCTCCAAGTCCTTCACCAGCCTTGTTGCCCTTCTTTGGACCTGCTCCTGTACCTCCTTTCTGTAGTGAGATGCCCAAAACTGAACACAATACACTGCTGAGTACTGGGGCAGGATGACTTCCCTAGTTCTGCTCATCACACCATTCCTGATACAAGCCAGGATGCCATTGGGAACACCTGGGCACCCTGCTGGCTCATATTCAGCTGACTGTCCAGCAGTACTTCAAAGAAGATTCTACATTAATTACTGTATTACAGATATTTTAGTTGTCTTTCTTTCTTTTTTTTTTTTTTTTTTTTTTTTTGTTTGTTTGTTTGTTTGTTTTTTGTTTTTGAATAAGCATCCATTTATTTATACTGCAAAGATGTGGAAGTACTTGTTGTACTTCTTTCCTGCAACTTTCATTCCATTAGTCCTCCTGAACTCTCCTTGATTTTTAGACCACTTACGGGTCTTTATTGCATCCAGATCCTGGTCTAGTTCCTTTCCCTCTGTTAGTGCTGTTGTCTTCAGAGGTATTGCACATTGGATGAATGGGAGTGGATATCTGCCTCTTAGTTATATGTGCCTGTAAGACTTTTCTAGCACTACTTAATAGACTATTCCAACATAAATGTGAATGATATATACAAATCATAAAAATGTAAATTTATATAGATATGTTTCTTTGAAATTTCTTCTATTCTCTTCATATGTATGACTGAAATGAAAGCTTCAAATGGAAAATCAATTTCTTTAAGGCGTTCCTGAAGTCTGTTTCACAAGTAAAGAGCACTTCTTTAAATTTCATGCCTCTTTTTCAGAGTGTACAAAACCCCATGGGTTATTTCATCAGTTTATACAGATTTGCTGCCCAAACCCAAAAATACAAATATGCACATTCATTCATTTTTTTTTCTTGTTACAAATGAAAGCTTCTGTTGATAACTATTCATTTCAGATACATGTGTACAAACCATAAAAGTTCATTTTTGTGCTTTCTTTATTCCTTTTACTATGCCTTAGGAATTCAGCTTGATGCTTTTCATTTCTCCCAAATTTATATTTTTTCCCAGCATTTTAATGTTCAAATCACATGAAGACTTGGCAAATCTCCAGCTATGAGAACTACAGTTCTTGTCCTTCTGGGAAGACTCCTTAAAGTTTAATGGCAGCATAATTTAACTCCCTTTGAAGGCAGAGTTGCAAGTATTTTTTAAATAATTCAATTTTTTTTTTTTTAATTTGCTCTTTGTTGGCAGTGTTTCCCTAGAAGCTAGGAGTTAAAAACTTTTAACATAAAAACTTACTTGATTTTCATTTGGCAATTATATTTTCCTTTGTTTCTGCTTCTTATGGTAGTTGAAATATTAGCATATTTATCTTCCCTGAGTTCTTACTACTTCATTACTATTACAGAATCAGCAAAAAAAAAAAAAAGGATTGATTTTTCCCCAAGGGTCCTGTATGTATGTAAAATAGATCTTTCCTCTTAACAAGAAAGGAAGAGCTAAGTCTTTTGAAATGAAAGTTCTGAATTGCAAACAATTGCAGATTCTGTTGCTATTATTGTCACAAGTGGCTCTCATGGAGTCACCAGCCATCTACAGCCGATCCATTCCACCCGTGTGCTTCTCATAATGGCACTCTGACTGCTGTCCATATAGGATACTTCTGTTCATTAGCTTCATCAGCTGATTTAATTGAAAGTTTTGTTCTTTGATTGTTTGGAAGTTCCACGCTAAGCTCTGTGCTTTATTGTTAAATATAATTGAATTATTTTCTCCTCCCAGTGTTGCTCAGGTCTAATTTATTTTTTTAATGAGATACAACCAGGCACAATATATAAATAATAATTTTTTAAAAACGGTGCTTTTTTTTAGTCAAATTTAAACTATACTTAGAATAGTGTAGGAGAACGGATGGAGTAAGTCCTAATGTGGCATTTCCTTTTTTTTTTTTTTTCTATAAAAAGATTTTAAATATTTCCTTTTGATAGCACTAACCTAGACTCTCCATAGGATTTATCAGTGCCAGTGTTATAACAGAATTTTTCAAAACTGGCAGTGGGAGATTAGAATCACAGAGCAAGGGGACAATACCTGGGTGTCACATCTGGAAATGCTAAAGAGCTGCTGCTGGCTTGAAGAGCTGGGATCAGAGGAATGAAATCAAAGATACAGGCCTCTTCTGCCCTCTCTCTCTGGTATGATATAGATTTTTCCAGCCTAAGTGAGGCATGGACCCATCAACATCTACATATCCAAATTATGCGACTTCTTCAAAGTCTCTTCCTGCTCACACTGCAACTGAAGGAAGTATTATTTCATTTGCCTTTATCTGCTCTGTGCACTTTTATGGCCATCTTAACTCTGATTGATATTAGTGAATACACTCTTGTAAGGCTGAAGTCACAAATCTGCTTGCACGTGATCTTAACATTTGGATGAATTCCACAGTTTGTGCTCTGGTTCCCTTGCATTTGAAAGACTGAGATGGAGATGGATCTTGTGTAACTATGGGTAGGCTTTGATGATTGCAACATTACATTAGTACAGGTGAACACGGACAGATTGTGCATTTCTCTTTTTCTTTCTTCCCATGTATTTCTTATCACTATCCTAACGCTTTTCATGTCACCACTCCTGTGGCTATCTGTAGAGTGTGTCCTGCCATCGCACAGGCATTGGTGCAAACAGAACTGACATGTGGGCTCTGCTGCTTTTTAGGATACTCAGACCACTGAAGTTATGAAGGAATGATAAAATTCAGGAGTTACTTAAATAGAAATACCGTTTGTCTTTCAGTTCTGCTTCACAATGTGCATTTGCTTAATTCCTCAAAATATACTTGTATACAGCAGTGACATGAGAGGGACATTCTACAAAACTTCTAAGCTTTGGATTGCTGTAGGCTCAATCTATTCAATTCCTTAGTAATATAAGGTTACACAAAGCTTCTGTTATCCCTTGGACAGCCCTACTAGTATTATTCATATCAGTGCAGCAGGATAATAAGTAATAAAAATGGGTAAGTACTGAGATCTATGGGCTCTTAAATACTCATCTTTGCATTTAGTCAGTGATTCTGTAATATTGTAAGACTTTTAAACTTTTTTTCCATCATGTTTCAAGTAAACACCTTTCTGTGATGTGTTGAAATCAAAGGAGGACTTCAAGCTTCCTCATTAAAATATGTGTTAGAAAGCAAATGTGAAGCAGTGAAGCAGCTGTTTCATGCAATAGTTAAACTGCATACATATGGTATTCACTTACTTAAAACTTCAAATTGTTCCTATTTAATATTCTTTAAGTTGCCACACTGCACATGTACATTGTACCCAACTAGCCTCATCTGTCTGTGTCTACTCAGATACTTCATTTTTACTGAAAGTTTAGCAGATATCCTACCATTTTCCCTCCTCTCCTTACAGTAACCAAGCTAGTGAGAATTAATTTAGTTTATCTCTTGTATTGCTCTCAATTTAGTAACAGCCAATTGAGAAGTATACTACTAGTGGACTTACATAGGAATAAATGTCTCTGTGACGGTCAAAAACATGATTGGAAGTATTCAGTGCTCAAATAGACAGTTGTGTGGACAACTTCTGTGGGACAACCCTAGCTAAAGTGTAACTGGTTCCGTGGTGAAGGGAAAGCAGCAATTAGGAAAAAAAGAAAAGGAAAAGGAAAAATAAAGGAAAAGTAAACAAAAAAAGAAAAGGGAAAGGCAAGAGGAAAAGGAAAGGAAAAGTGAAAAGGAAGAGAAAAAAGAAAGTGAAGGAAGAATAACATGGAAGATACAGAGGAATGTCAGAAAATAAGAAGATGTAGATAAAACGTAAATTTGGGAAGATGATCAGGCATTCATAATCGAGTATGGAAAAAATGAGTAAATGTCAGATAAAAGAGCAATAGCAAAAGGCAGAAGCAAAACAATCCTCAAATTAATACAGAGAATTAGAGCCAGAGATTACTAGTATTCTTAATACCACACAGTAAAGGTGTAAATACTTTCTTTCACTAAGAAAGACAGTTTCATCTGTGAATGAAACAAAGAAGGCCAAAACTAAGTACTATGCCATATATTTGAAAACAGTCTTGAATGACAGTATCTTAAAAGCACTATTTGACAGAGACATGGTGAAGGTTGGATGAGAATGGACAAATCATGTTAACTGGGCATATATCACATTTTTATGGTGAGTAAACCACTTCCTAAAAACACCTCAGTGATATACCGATGCTGTGCCTGATCTCTAGGCTATCAGTCGAGAGGTGTTGACACCAGTGACTGCCCTGAATTATGGAGAAATAAGCTTACAGGAGATGTACTTCTACTTCGCAGTAGGTGGCTGAGGTCTGTAATTGCTTTCAAAAACACCCATGATTTTTGAGAAGTGGCAGAGCAATCTTTCAAAAAATAAAAGAACTGTCAACAGAAGTTAAACATGATATTTACAGAAAATTCCAAGCCATTAATTGATGCCATAACAAAGTCCCTGCATAGCAATGCCTCAAAACAAAAGATAAGAACGTAACTTCAGAAGTGGTCTGCAGATTTTTACCCACTGCAAAATTTTGCAAAACAGAAGCTATTTCTCAATGGAAGAATCTGAAGAGAAAAAAAGTTAAGTCTAAGATGAACATAAGAGTATTATGTACATGTAACAATCTAGCTAACAGCCATCTACTTTAGAAATTGCAAATGATAAAAATAATGGTTGAAAATGAAAATATGTGCAAAGGAGTATTCAGTTCTAACTAATCTATGAGTAATTGGTTGTTTTCACCAATTTCTCTGATTTGCCAGATATTTCTGCTTCCAACTTTGCTATCTGAATAAAATAAGCACTGTCTGTTCTCAAAAAAGCCCTTTAAAAATACACTAAAGCAAAATCTCACCATTCCTTGCCTTTTTTTTTTTTTAATCTTCCTTTGTGGACAAATCATTGGTTCAGGATTCTGGAGAAATCAGTAGATTTGCCTCAAATCTCCTCAGTCTCTTTACAAAAATGCTATGATTTCTATTTTCCTTCTTTGGGAAACTACAATCTTAATTCAGACTTGCTACTCATTTTTTGTCCTATGCTTTCCCTACTTTGGTTATCTTCAAGGTTTGTCTCCTACTCTTGTAGATAGTTAGATCCTATGACAAGAAAAAATAAGATGACCTTATGTTAAAATATCACACAATATTTGGGGAAGAATATATTCAGATAATTCAAAGGGGATGTAATTCTAGTTCTTTTCTTAAAATTTAATTATAGCATAAGGAAAGGCAAGGAGCTATCTACTGGAGTTTCCAACAGCACGAGAGAGTGCTACATCCCTTGATTTTGAGGAGGGAAGCGTGTTCAGCTATTCAAAATCTTACATTACCTCTATCTGCATCTTTGAGAACTTTAAAAAATGCACTAAAAATAAAATATTTGTAAATATTTGTGAGAAACCAAAGTATGTTGCTGATAGTTCAGCTTTCTCTTGTACCATACACGAAAATTTGAAGCAATTCTAGAACACTGCAATTCAGCTCATCCTCAGTGTAGTCAAGTCCTTGACAAGTGGTGCAGCAGGTCTTTTACAGAATCAATGAACACACTGTTTAGGAAGGTGATTGATGCTCATGAATATATTCCTTTTGTGGACAATTTAATTTTAAGCTAGGCTTATGAAATTAATGGAGATAAATGATAAGTTCTCTCAAGGTCTTTTTATGTTTTATGGAGGTATTTTTTTTAGTAATCAAGTTAGTAATTTACTAATAATTAATTCAGTAATTTTAGTAATTTAGTGATGAAATACTGCAGCAAGGGCACACAGAATGAGCAAGAAAATTCTTTTCCAGAATATAGGCTAGAGAGAAACATCTATCAGAGTAAAAATTGATGCAAGATAAGGCCCAGTTAGAGGAAAACAGGAAGCTTGATTGTTTTCTTCAAAAGAAGTGAAGCAGGCAGCATTAAAACTGAAGCATTCATAGTTAAGTCTTCTTCCTAGAACACATTCACTAAATTTTTGGAAAATGTTAGGGGTAAGGAGTAAAGGTAGAAGAAGCAGACTGAAATAGTCTTATCTATAAGTTGAAGTTAATGGATGATGTCACATGATTATTTTCAAAAGCAACTGTAATGGAAATGTCACCCACGAGCAGGAATATCATGCTTTAATAAATGACACTTACATGCAGCCACTGCTAGAACACAGTGCTTGAATAAATCATGTGTAAAGCTAGCAGGCACAACATTTTCCTTTTGCAAAAGAGATTTCTTACTGTAGTCAAGTCAGCAAATACATTCTGTACTCGGTTTTCACTGTTAAGGAAATCTATGGAATGTGTAGCGAACTGTACGAAATTAAGAATAATGACCTTATATTGCCAATCCTTAACTGTCTCTGTGCACAGACAGATCATCGCAAATCTTGTGCAGGCACATGCCTTAATTTTATTTGGATTAGTGGGAACTTTCAGTACAGAATCTCCATAGGAGAACAGATTATCAGATGAAACTAGAGTTGCATAGTGATGCCTGATTTAACAATACACCGCCTACCACAAAATTAACCCACCTAAACTTCTCTTAACAGAAAGGTGGAGTAAGTTTATAGTGCATAGTGGTTTGTGTCATGTAAATACTGCTGGAGTTCCAAAGCTAGATTGACTCTGTTGTGGAAACACTGCTTCAACATCTACACACTCACAAATAAGGTATCCTCCTGGGAAAACAAAACAAAACAAAACAAAAATCCCAAATAAACAATAAAAAGACACACACAAAAAATGTAAAACAAAACAAAAGCAGAAGCCAAGCCTCTCTCCTTATGGAGAGAGGGGTTGCTGGAATGTGTGCTTCAGTTTAAGAAGGAAAAAAGATATCTACTGTATTAGAGGAGTACAGTAAGAAACAGCATAATATATCAATCAGTGAATTTTATTTATGCATGTGTGTTTAAAATTAAAAAAGCAATGTCTGTCTGGAGCTCTTGGTACAGTGACAAACAATATAAGAAATAATGAGGAAATCTGTGCATTTCATTATGCATAGAAATCTTGCGTTTCTTTGCAATATTTTCTTCATTGCTTGTAAAAATGACATCAATAGAAAAATTAAAAAACATTCAGAATATCTTGGCAGTACTGTAGATTTGAAACAATTATGGTGTAAGTATACTCTTCTGTGTGTTTCAAAAATATTTCAAGAATGAGAATTTTGCTTGAAAGGGCAAAGAACAAAAATGAAATGCATTCATAACAAGGTAATAATTACTTTTTAAGGTAATGATGAGGAGGAGCAGTGGCTGACACTGTGTTGCTGTTCAGCCACACTGGAAAGCCTGGAGATTTGGGCAGAGAGAAACTTCAGGAAGCTCTGTAAGGGCAAGTGTAGAGTCCTACAGCTGGGAAGGAATAACTGCACATTTCAGCACACATTAAAAGGCGAAAAAAACCTTCAGCCAAGTGAATGAAACATCTCAACACTAAGGATCAAGTAAGTGAAAGCAGGAGTAGAAAAATAGCTGGAGAATTCATAAAAGCTTCTGAACATGAATATTGGTGTTACCATGGCAACAGGATTGTAAAATCTTTCCATAGAAGGCTGTCCTCTTTTTGCTTTTCTCCCTTTGAGAGTTAGGAAAGTGGGGGGCTGTTCTCAGAACTGATAAGTATAGGTGGCAAGTACAGAAGCTTCATGAAAAGCTCTGTAACATCCATCCTGACGAATGTAAAACAATTCTGCTGTTGTTTTATTGAATGTTTGGCAATTTGAGATCATTTGAACCATGAAATACAATTTCTAAAGTAATTCTCCTACCAGAATGGAGAGACATGATATGGATTTATTAACCATGTATCTGTTAGCTTAAGTGCAGGGAATATCCAAGCAGGATCTTTTCACAGTTCACAAGTTGGTATCCTCCTGGTGCTGAGCACTTACCTTTTTTTCCTCCTTCTAGATTAGATTATTATACAATACACACACAAAATATGGAAATTTTCATTTAGAGTTAATATAAGCAATTATTCCTGTATCTGTTCTTTTGTTTAGTGTAGTTTTTCTTAGGAGGAAAAATATTAATTATTCACAACTGAAAGAAAGGGACAAAAAGATGCACACACAAACACTTGATCTTGTTTCAGCAATATTTTATAGCTCCTCTAGCTTTACTGATAAACAACATCTCTTGTAGAGGAGATAAAGAAATGATAACAACAGCTGATGCAAATACTATATCACAGTCCTTCTACCTGACTTCAGCATGATTTGGAAGAGTAGAACCAAAAGGTGTAATAGAAACATCCTTTCATTTGACCTCGACACAGAAAGGTCTTTTGTTAATTCATGAAGTGAGAAACTAATTTCTCAATTGAATTAATAGAGATAGAAACTGAATATATAAGAGTTTTGTTACTGATTGCAGCAAATCTGCAGATTCTTTGAAGTTTGTAGCTTTCTTGGCCTTCCAGAAACAGACTATAAAATGATAATTCAAATTTAGCAGGAAATGGTACAGTCTACTAGATCTCGTTCCTGTCATAGCTGCCCAAGTGATCTTATGCAGTCCAACTACAAAACTGTCTCTTTTATTGTGGGAACTTACTACTAACTTCTCCATGAGAATCAATCTGGTGATAAAACATGCCAAATTTTAATCCTTTGTGTGAAAAAAATCCACAATCAAAGTCACTGTAACAGTGAATCAGAAAGATCCAGAAAGTATTTAAATAATGTTTAACTTTTGTATAATAATACTGTTTTATTTGATTATGCCTATTAAAAAAAAAAAGGTCAAAATATATGTTGCCTTCAAGTTTTGATGCATTTTAGTGCCCAGGACTGAGGTTTTGCAAGAGTATGCGACTGTTGTTGGAGAGGAAGAAATATTTTTCTACTCTGCTGTAGTAAGAAAAAAATTCTACCACTGTGAATTTGAAATTGTCTTACCTGAAGCCTAACTTGCTGGCTATGTTGAGATTGACAGTCCTCTATTTTGCATCCAGCTCTCTTGTTCTTGATTTTTCAAGATACATACTAACATTTCTGCCAGGACAGAATTTTGGGAATTTTGTCCAGTAGTTCTTTCTGGATGTCTCAGAAAATGAATACTGACTGCTTGCAAAATCCAATCTACTCATGCATTTCTTTGTGTTTGATGCATTTGGAAACATTGTACTTGTCCTCTGTAGCCTTAGTTTTTAAGTGCTGTATGATTTGTTCGTGCACTTCTCCTGGAAGCCTCAAGCTGATGCAAAGGTACAGTAGTCCTGAATGTGCCGCTGAATGGAGTTCAACCAGCTCTTATTTTCTTGTAAAAGGAAATTCATGCTTAGAGTGATGCAGGATTTTAGGTCTTTCAGCTTTCAGGATATGTCCTATATTTTTTTGGGCAAAAATGTCAAAATGGTCTTATTTTGGAACAATCTGAAAAAAACTGAATTTGTACTTGAAGTTAGTTAGTCACATCTTTTGAAAGGCAATTGTACTTATGCTCTGTATGGTGCTGACAACAAATAGGTGGAAAAAACCCTCAAAAATAGTAAAAATATGTAAATGAAAAATACAGTCCTTTTTATATAACCTAGGAGATCAGGAAAGCTGTAGTTTAGAAGGGGTAATTGCAGCAGTGAAAGGTGATGGAAACTTCATTTCTAAAATGGTCCTCAGGCTTCTATCAGCTGTAAGTGGGCGACAAACAAGGAGGGTTTGTGATGTGATGTTCCTCAGTGATCCTCATTCTGGAGGACATATGAATATTGTTTTGACTAACAAAACTTATTATCTTAGGTGTCTTGAAGGCAGATAGGAATGAAACCAGAAGGCCAAGGCATTGTCTTCTACAGGCCAAAGTAAGTGCTACTGGGTGATTAGAAATTTTAAACTTGGAAATTGTATAATTTCACTTCTTTTATTTTAAAGAAATACATACCAAAACTTGGTTTGAAGACAAGGAGATTTAAAATTTAAGATTGAACTCACGTTCTTTGAAGGTAGTTAAATTTTTGTTATGGCCTTTGGGCAGTTGAGGAGTAAGCTTACTGGCTCTTGCTAGCTCTTTCTGGCTTATGATTCCTCTTGCCTGTTTTTGTTGTCATTGTTGTTTTGTTATTGTTGATGCTTGTTTTTTTTTTTTTTTGTTTTTTTTTTTTGCTTTGCTTTGGTGATTTTATTTTATTTTATTTGCATTCTTTGAGCAGTAGTCCTGTGGGGAGAATAATAGAAGGCAGAAAATTAGCACTTGAGAGGATGGAATTCTCTCTTCGAAGGAGATTTTCTGTTTAGAAGAAGTTAGCATTCAGAAAAGTTACTGAAGCATTCTCTGGCAGGAAAAGGACAATTAAGTGTCTGGAGCTGTGCTGTAATCTCCCAACAGGATGCATCTTTTAGTGAAGGAATATGCTATCTCATTTTATTTTCGGCCTTGTAATATTAGCTATAAAATTGTGATATTTTCATAAAGATAAATTTGGAATTATGTAATTGACAACACTGCAAATTTTACATGTACAGACAATACAGTTCCTCCTAAAAGTACACTTTAGCTGATATTTCACTAATGCACTCAGCATGCCAGCACACACGCTAAAAACTTGCAGAAAGCTACGATGGTATGAGGGACTATTTCCAAAAGAGGGCAGTATTTATTAGCTAAACATGTTGTAGTATTGCACATAGTTACACCGTGTTTGCTTTCCGAGGAGAAAAGCAGAAAAGGGCACTGCAAGCCACTCTTCCCTTTGATTCTTTCTCTGTTTTTCATTACTGCTGCTTGGAACATAAATGCCTTTTTTATGAAGATTAAAAAAGGACATATGCACTTTCCATGTCACAGAATTGGAGGCAGTGTGAGAGAAACATCTCCTCTTGGTAAAAATGCGACTTGCTGCTGAAAATATATGGACATATTAAAACAATCTATTTTTTGACCTCTCACACTAATCACACCCATTTCATCACCAAGGAATTTAGAAGCTGTGTTGGTGTCCTTTAATCAAAGGTATCAGGAGGTGCAGCTCATCTTGCCAAGTTTTGTATTTGCGTTTAGAGTGCCATGGATGGTTTAGGTCACAGTCTTATCCAGCTGAGACTTTTGAAAATGAGACTTCTTACTTATAAATATGAACTCTAGAATCTTTACCACTATATGATTATAATGCAAAGAACAAAACTCTGAAGAAAAGAAAGCACAGTATTTTCACGACATGTACACTGTTTTGAAGGATTGTATTTGATCTGAAAAAAGTTTACTGATACAGGCTTTCTGAAAGCCTTTGATCCAGTGAAGTTACCTAAAAATATTTAAAGATCTCTATACAGTAGCTTTGTGCATGATACATTCTTATGAGTAATAACCAGATGATAGAACTTTGTTTTACCATGAAATACCCATTTTCCTCAGCTGACCATTGATTGTAGGCTGTTCCCTGAATTTTACTTACAACTCCTTAGATAAAGAAGTTGATTGAAAAATTGAAAAAATAAATGTTGTACAGAAGTTTGATTTTTTTTTCAGTATATGAAGTAGAAAAGGTTTCAATTTAACAAAAAAAAAAAAAAAATTGAAATCACATTTAAAATTTTAATATATATATATTTAATTATATTTACAATAAAATGCTTCTGTTAGGTGACATGGTGCAAAGGATACATAGGGGTGTGCAGTGAGTTGCTTTCCTTCTGTTTCTATATTCTTTACTACTATTATGCTAAGTTTGGAAAAATTCAACCAAGGAAAAGCTAAGATTAAACATGAAAAATCTCAATTCTAAAAAAGTAAAAATTTTTGGAAACGTATATTATTAAATATGAAATCTTTCATTTTTTACCCTTTTTGACAAGACAGATTCATAAAATTAATCTTTTGGTCCTCAAAATCTTCCACGTTAACGATAAAGCATCATGTTAATGATGCTTTAAAGTGATAAAGAGTGGGAGGAGGGAGAAGAGAGCAGCTGGCAGACAGATGAAAAGTCCAAAACCTAGTTTAAAAATAACACAAAAAATTACTGTAACTCAGATAGAGGCAAGGATGCTTTTATAGTCATAAATTCCCTTTCAAAAATCAGAAAATGCATTAAAAAACAACAACAACAAAAAACTTAAATAGGTCTGGACCTGTGATACTTTCCTCATTACTGGACTCCAACAAGACTTTGTGCTACTGACCACTGATCTCTGGGCTAAGCCTTTCACCTGCTTTCTGGTTTATGTCTCTGCTTCTCCAGCCCATTTTTTAACAGCTTAAGTGACATTCAGTCAATTGGCTCGTCTGATGGAAAATAAAAGAAAACCAGTAGATAAACTGTCACTGGAGTTTATTCTGACAAAATTGGAGGTGCTCGTATTTGCATTTAGGGTGTTTCATAACTTTTCTTGGTATAGTGTAATGTAGAATGGGACTGCTGATGAACAGTTTTTAAATTCATAATCACAAATGCTTCCTGAAAGTGGAAGTTTTCCAGAAAGTTAGTCATCTAGATAAGCCTTGGCCAACTTGTTGTTGTTGTTGTTTTCTTTTTCTTTTTCATTTTTTCCTTCTTAAGATACGCTCTTTACATGAAAAATATAAAAAATATTCTTTGTGTCATTCATGGAGTACAAGCTAGTTTATTAGATCTTCCTTCACAGAGTCCACATTGTGTTTTTAGGTGGTATTCCTCCCAACACAGCAGTAAAAATCATGGAATAAAAACCTCCCTTTTCTTTTTTCCTACCTCCCGTCTTTTACAAGTATGTTTGAAAATCAAATATTAGAGAACATGTCCTCCAACTCCTACTTGTTTTGAACCTGGCATCTAAGCTTGCCCACTTGCATAACAATACCAAATTTCTCATACTTGTCAGCAGAAGTGTTACTTGATAGCTATGATTGATTCTAATGTATATTTGAGGACTAACGCTCTCTTTTTTGTGTCTTGAGATAATAACAGAGAAAATAAATTATATTAATTCATCGGAAGCTGAAAAAGAACCTGGATATAGATGAATTGTTAGATACAAAGGTCAAAGTAAATAAGCTCTAGCAATTTTATTTTTCAATTAACTATGATTTATGCATTGCTAAAGTCAGAAAGGCCTTGATGAAGGGAAAGTCTAAAACCACTTTGAAAGTTTAAGAAACAAAGGAAGAAACAATACTGTTTCAGTGTCATAAAACACCATCCAAATATCACCAGAAGAGATGAAATCTGTCTGCCTCATGCAGATTTTAGGGTAAATGTAGCTGCGAACATTACATGAAGCAAAAAATCATGTTGAAAGAAAGAATATGACGACATATGTTGGTGGTGTCAATGAGTCTAGTATGCGAAGCAGCACTAACAGGGCTGTTCAAGCCAGTGTTGGCATTCTAGTGACATCTAATCTTTAGTGCTATAAACCACATTAAAAATAAAGGAAACTTTGTCCAGGCTTCCTGCTTTTCCACCAACACAATACCACTTGTAAACTGTATTATCAGCATCAGTGAAATGGACAATGAAATCCTTTTGGAAAGTATTGTGAATAAAAAACTTCTCAGACATTTTGCCACCCCAAACTTCCCATGACCCTACTATAAAAAGTGCCTCTATGACCACTATAATCACAGTGTTGGGAAATAAAAATTTACCCTTTCTCCTCACCTCTCAGATAAACATAAAAGAAATGTCAACTTTCTTTTCTTGAAGGATAGAAATAAATAACTTTTTTTTTTTTTTGTAAAAAAATAACCACAAAATCACTTGTCCATGCTGAATAGAGGAAAATAGCAATGTTAGAAAGGACACTGTTACATAGGGAATTGTTTGTAGGGAGTCTTAGTCCACCTCGTAGGGACTTGACCTTTGGAGTACCCCAGAAATTAAACCAACTATTGAAAAGAAGCAAAATAAACAGAAAAGATTGAACAAAATATTTTATTTGCAATGCTGAAAAGAGTCAAAATAAAATGAATCTCATCTCTCTTTGCTGTGGGTACAAGTCTAATACATGTCTCCCAGTAACAGAGGTAGTGGTTTTCTTGGGGCTTTAAGTACCTGTTATGTTACAGTGGTCAGCTTGTCCAAATTGGAGAGCTTATATGGTGTTTTAAAGTTCTTCCTTGCAAACTCAGGATGTAATGGCATACAGGTATTACTGCCTTATAATCCCAAAATTTTACTTGAGAATTTTGGTCCCTGTTTTAGCAGCTAGTGAATGACTGATGTAAGCAGACCTGTGCCAGAACACACTCAAAACAAATCAGAGGAGATGGGATTTGGAGCACACTAAAAACAGCAGATGTTTTCTCTTTCAGCAATCAGTCTGAAAATAATAAACTTGTAATATAGATGTTTTGGATCAGAATTAAGCAGAAGCTTGGTCTTGTCTCCTTATGGTTAAAAAGCTACTTTTACTAAATATCATTTTAAATAAGCTTGCGCTCTTGCCTTGGCCCAAAATCAAATAATTTTTGTTCCTAGCAACTGAGAACCACTAAAAGATAGAGAAAAGAAATAATTCACAGCTGAAATAGAAATATTGCAATAATGTGCTTGGACACAAAACTTCACTTTAATTTACTTCACTTTTGTTTTATGTGAAACCATATATGCTTCAGCATTGGTTTAGTTTAGTTTAGTTAGTTTTTTTTTTCCAAAGAAATTCCACGTACTTTTTCTTCGGCTTTTTTTGCTGATTTCAATCTAAGTTTTGAAATTATTTCATGCATTGCTCTAAAACCACTTCAAATTCTAAACCTACAAAAATCCAGAAGTTTTGATCAACAACACTACTGAGCACTTATTGTTGTTTATAAAGAGAACAAACTCTAATAGTAAATGCTACTCAAGCATTCATTATTGACTGCTGAAAGCAAGGCTATTCCCTGTTTCTACACTATATTACTTATTATTACGGTATATTACTTCCGCACCCATTCAACTCCATTTTCATCTGGAAATTTCTTCCTTAATTACAGATTTTTCAAATTCCTGTTCTCATGAATTGCTGAATGCGGGGGTTGTTAGAATTGCTGGATGTCTGAATTGCACATTCCCTGCCATCTCCAGACAATGAACTTTTGTTTAAGAAATTATTTTGGCATATTACAAGTACTTTGCTGTGCTCAGACTGATTTTTTTCCAGGAACTTGAAAATAATGTATTTCAGATCTATGAGTTTGCATTAGTCATATGCAATGAGTGCCATTACTTCTTTTGATTGGAGATTTAAGTAGATGATAAATGGAAGTCTAAGAAATTGGTAAATAATGACCAGTAGAAGAAAAGGGATAAAGTAAGTTCCTGGGATCAGAGTATTCTTGGAAGATTGAAAATACGTTGAGGTTACCATTTTAAAATCCTTGTTTGCAGGGCTTCCAGATTCAAAACCTTAAGAATAGAGTTTGCAATACTTTCATGAGCCTCTGGTGCTTTAACATACAAAATACTGCAGTGTGTCTTTCTTCATTTTTGAAAGAAGTTAATGAATTAAAACATACTATTTTAGTAACCCATTTGTCTTACATTTGATTAATAAAAATCTGTCACACCCTCTGCTGTTGAACTTGCATTCTTTAATAATAACACCCATAAATCCTTTGAACACTTAGACTGAATTATATCAAAAGCAGTAAAGCACAAGCTACCATGATGACAGCTGAAATGATGTCTCATGCAGCGACATCCCTTCATAATCAGAGTGACCCACAGTAAAACTTTGTATGCGCTGGCTTAAACTGCTGGGAATATATCCTTACATTTTGCTGACATATCATGATGTGTGACATTTATTTAGGACTGGATTGTGATTGTTTGCTATTTTCTAGTGTTTATTGTCTGTTTTATGGAGCCAGGTTTGCAGCATCAGAAACCAGCCCAAGTCACCGACTTGTCAACTTAATGGCCAAGCCATCTACCTTATTCCATATAGATGTGTCACATTAAAAAAGTACTGTTTTTGCAAGGATGTTACAGAAACAAATATCTAGCTTGTATGAAGTATGCTTTCATGTTTATCCCTGCCCCTACCCAGGTGACAACATCATCATTTTCTTTTCCAGTTATGTCAGCTGAACTTCATCTAAGAGATTGAAGTTGCATTCAGAACTTCAGAATCTCCCCTACACCATGCTGTCTACTGGAAAGTGCTCTGAGGCCCTCCTTGGCACTTGCAAGGAAAACTGGCTGCAGACAGGACTATGAGTTATACTATACAACTGATAGTGCAGCAGATATTTTTTCCTTCTACTTATGCCAAACTTGCTGGAAAAAGTCTATTTCTAAATAACAACTGAGAATCTCTTAGACATTCAAGTTCCTTTTCCCCAGCCATGCTCCTCACTAGTGCATCTCCCTGTACCTGAGTCACCAGACAATTCAGGACCTGGGGAGGCCCCCAGTCTGTTCCCTGCCGAGCACAGTCCCAGCACTTGGGGCCAGACCTAGCTGTTCAGAGCTGGAAACCTCACGAGGAGGGTGGTGAAAGTCATTTGTGTGGGCCTTTCTTTCCACTTGGGGAAAGCTTTTCCTTCTCTGCAGCCTCTATCCCTGCTCAGCTCGCTTCCATGGCCCCACTGGTATTGCTGCTGGAGCTCTGCCTGCTTGAGACTGTACAGTGCTCCAGCCCAACAGCACAGGGGCCTGGTGGCTTCTTGCTACTCTAGCCTCGGCCCATCGGAATGGAACACTGGAATTAGCTGGAATATTTTATCATCTTGCTAGCGGTGATGTCGCTTACTAGAAAATGTAGGAGTTTGCTAGAAGAAAAAGCTTGTGGAAGTGCTGCTGTACTTCTGTTTTTCCACACATTAAAGCACACAAATGTATGAATGAGAAGTACTCCTTTTTTCTCTCAGTTCCCTTGGTAACTCCTGGAACTCCCTAGCATGAGAGTTCCTGTGCAAAACTCCCTAAACACTCCTCCTTTTTCTTTTCATGTTTGATTTCACCTCTAATTATTGTTTTCTACCATAGCACTTCAATGACACATTTTGTTTTCATACTGTGCCTATTAAAAAGTTTCCCCAGAGTTTGCAATGTGAATTATTGTCTCATCTCTAAACTTCTCTTTCTTGATTAATGATGTTTCAGAGCTACAGATTTTCATTTAGTGTGCCACCTCTGAATGCCCGAAGTACCCTTCTAGTCAGAGAACTGGAAAATTTTCTTCCTGAGATGTAGTCTTTCAAATCCAGTATTCGAATGTTAATGAGAAATCAAATGCTGTGAAATGACTCAAGAAAGCTGAAAAGGGAACAGAGCACTTAATTAAGCCCTTAATTCCCTTTCCATTCTAAAGAATTTATCACCTAGGTATTTTGAAATCCTAAGGAAAAGATTTACTGAGTTACAGCATAAAATCCGAATAAGTGTGAAGAAAAACCCGGTAATTTTGTCCTACAAAGAATCCCCAGAAAGAGGAGAAAGAAACACTGTAAAAAAATCTATTTACAGTTCTGTTATGCAGAACACTCTATGAAAGATTTTCTGTTTATTAACATTTTGGTCTATCTATTCAGAAAAATATCATTCCTAAGTTTCTGAATGAACCTGACTCTCTGAAGATGCAAGTATAAACCCTTGATAGATTTCAATCTCTAACAGTAAATGCCTGTCCTCAGAAAGAATAGAGTGAAATAATTAAGCATTTATTGTGCACAACAATCACTATCCAATAAACAAACGAGTGGGTGAATAGATAAATAGAAAGACTTGTTAATGTCTCTTAAATAAACTCATACGTATTTATTTGAACTTTTTCCAGTAATGTGATTTTGTGACAGGTTTATGCAATTTCCTGTTAGATACTATAACTAAAGGAAAATAGAAGTGGTGTTGGGTTACCTAGGGCTTCCTGTACTGTAAGTGAATACTGCTATTAGGAGCAGTATGTTAACTTAATAGGGGGAGAGATTCATTACTTCCAGAGGAATCAACAAAGAAAAGATATTTCTTAAAATTCCTTATGTAGCAACGTAGAAGGCAGATTTATTTTTCAGTTTGTTATACCAGTCTCTGGATGTGCATATTGAATTCTTTGAATAGTCCTTAAAAGTTAGCACATTGCATTTAGACACTTACAGAGTGGAGAGTGATGTACAGCGTATCTCAAAACGTGATATATTTCCTGAGATCATTAATTCCTTATCTAGTATGTGCATGCCTCCTAACCAGCCCCTTTTGTTTACATCAGATTCACCAGGTGTAGCTGCTGCTGCACTGTAGCACCCTGTAGAAGCAGCTAAAAAAAGTTCTGTTTATTGAATTCCGGGAAAAACACATATTTTTAGTTAAGAAATGGAGTGCCAAGCAGCCATTTAATTTTTACGTTTAGAGCTAGGTTTTTGACAGAAACTTGATGAATACAAACTTCAGCCCACAGCTGCCAGCGTGGCCGTATTCTCCTCTTGACAATCACAATTCTGTGAAAGAATTTCTTCTTTTCTAGTGCTCTTTACCTCAAAGTAGGGAGTGTGATGGATTTCACAAATTACTTGTTACGCAGTTCATTATTACAGACGAAACACGTCAGACAGCTGGTCCTCCATGGAGCCATGGGTTTTTCGGACTGCTAACAAACGTGCTGGTTAGCATGAGTTCTAGTGGAGATTTTTGAACTTCAAACTAATTTTGTACAAATAGCTGAACAGTTATTCAGCAGAAATGGCTTAGAGAGACTTACAATGGGCTGCAAATAGCCACTGGGACCACGTGTGAAGTGTTTGTTATAAAACCCTGGGTACTGAAACCAATAAGTAATCTTCACATTTAGCAACAATTATTAGTAAAATTAAAATTCCAAAGCAATATTTTAACTCTATTGAATGCCTTTGTTAGTCATGTCATGTATATGCTTGTGGTATATAGATTCTGGTGACAATCATTGAATAGAACTGGGCTGAAAGCAATTCAAGCCCATCTAGTTCCAACCCCATCATAGACAGGGATGCCTGCCCCTAGAGCAGGCTGCCCAGGATCCCATCCAACCTAACCTTGAGCACCTTCAGGGATGAAGCACCCGCAGCTTCCTTGGGCAACAGTGCCAGGACCCTATGAACAAAAAGAAAGATTTCCTAACATCTAACCTAAATCTATCCTCTTTTAGTTTAAAGCCATTTCCCTTTGTACTATCACTGCCAAACCATGTAAAAAGCTCCCCTTCCTGCCTATAAATTCCTTTAAGTACTAGAAGGCCACAATGAGGTCTGCCCAGAGCCTTCTCTTCTCCGAACTAAGCAACCTCATCTCCCTCAGTCTTTCTTCACAGGAGAGGTTGTTCACAAATTCTGAGGCTGAAAGATGACTTTTCAGACAAGCCTCCAGAGGTAACAAATAAAAAATAAACACTCCCACTGACAGAGTAAGAACAAGAAATAGAGCTGAGAACTGAAATACTCATAAAGCAAAAAACATAGATGTCAAGATTCATTTGAATTGAGAACCACTAGCCTCCAGACAACCTTCTGTAATGGAATTATGAGCAAGAGCATAGAGTTATGATTTGTTTTTACTTACCGTGATAACTGATAAATTGTAAATTTGCAGTGGCTATCATTTTGCTGATGTCTGTGAGTGAGAAGTCAATCTAGCATGAAAACTGCTGGGGTCATGTTGCATGCATCATTGTTGTAAAGAATGCATATTGGAGAAGATACAATGAATCTAATACAAAGATATCAAAGGAGCTGTACATTATTTATTTACAATACAATTAAAATATAATTAAGAGGTAATAAATTATTTTTAATGTATGTAATAGATATAACTATTATTTTGATACTGACCCTAAATTTCCAAAAATTAATACAGGGATCAAAAAACTCAAGTGTGTTACTTCCAGGAAAATGCACAGAAAATAAGTTAACCTCATATATAGTAAGAAGTATATATATTTTCTAGCGATTCTTATACACATTTACATAGTTTATCAGTTGTTCTAATATGAAAAATAGATACTTTCCCTGTTTGAGTGAGTATCACCATTACTGATGAAAACTAACTATGAAAACACTGGCATGTTCTATTAGTGAACAGATACTGATCCAGTAATATGTTGCTTGGATTTTGGAGCTTAAAGAAATCATTTCCCTCCCACTTTGCAACATGGCCACATTTTATTTAAAAAGAGATTTGCTGATATGAGGACTGATTGTTGTAATTATGGTGAACCACATTTTGCATGACTGCAGATGCATTCAGACATTAATGTCTAGATTATCAGTTTACTAATAAGTGTTTACTAAATAAATGTGAGGTTTTATTTGGGCAGAGGGTGTGGTGGTGGGCAACAATAAAAAAACCTGAACCGAAATAAATTTTATGACAAAGATATAATCTCTTTTTCTCTCTCTCTTTTTTTCCTGTCAACGCTCTTCTTCATTCTTGGGAATGCACCTACAGTGATTACTTACACATCCTTCAAAGCTGTCTTGTTACCTTCCAGTTTAATGCATAACAGCGTGAAGAAACCTTGGTAAGCCATTTATAGACCCTTAGTTTTGAGTCACTCGATCTGTCTTCTGACAGCCCTGAATATTTCTTTCAAGCGTTGCTCATGAATTTTAGTATGAAAATCCAAAGCTGGTGTTTCTTATATTGATTCATTTGTATTTAATCTATTCTGGATCAAATTCTGCTACAACTGCAAATTCCAAGCACCTCAGTCAAGTTCAGGACAAGCTTCACCTTTATCTCCAGTTTGATTTCCCCAAGTATACCTTACTCTTCCTGACTGGAGCCTTTTCTAGTTTTGGGAGTAAAAGTATACACTGTAAGACTGTATATCGAGCCTGGTTTTGTAACATTCTTAATTGGGCTTACATGTCTGTCTTAAAATGAAATCTATTTACAGGCTTGTTACAGACTTTCTAGAATAAACACTGGTTATAGGGAAACAAGCTTATCTAGCAGAAAAAGGATCAATGAGAGTTACATCCAACTTGCATGAAACCTATTTCTGTAGTTGACCAGAACTAATCTTCTTGTCTAGATGTCTTAATATTTGCGGAGACAAACTTCATCGTCATTTACCTCTATTTTCAAATTTAGCACCCACGTCCACTGTTCTGAGAGTAAAATTTCAAGATCTTTATCTACTCCCTCTTTACCTGAATTTTTGTAGGAGCAGTGGTTATGTGCTAAATAAGAGACAGATAATTGCTTTCAACATAATCCTGAATACCTTTCTTGCCTTAAAGGACAGGTCAATGAATGAGATTTAGGTAAATGTTCACCTTCTCAGGTGAGGGGACAACCTTCTTTCATTGGTACAAGCCCTTCACCTGACATCAAGGTCTTCCTGGGATGGTAGGTGTTGAAACAATCACAGACCTGTTCAAGCTCACGAGAGAGACATTTCAGTGGATTTCCAAGGTTCTGCTTTGTTTTATCTGGAAAAGGAATAGTCCAATTTTCTTTGTGCAAAGTGCTTGCTGCCTATCTTGCACATCAGTGAAGGAAGGGCAAGGTCAAGGCAGAAGCCACTGGCAGGACTGGGCTGTCAAGAGGAGAATTCTCAGCCTTGATTTATCTCAAACCATAAGCAAGCATGCAGCTGAGGTATAAAGACACCTGCAAAGGATGTGGATACATTTACTACAAAGAACCATATATACACAGAAAGTTAGGAGGTATGAAGTCTGAGGCTTCAATGTTTGCATCACTAAGCTGCTGTTTGTAATTTTATCCTTATATGCTGTATTTCTAGATGATATTTCCAATCTCTTCAAGCTTTTTAAATGCTGGTGGGGAAGATATTTGGCATCAAAGGTAAATAATAGCTCCAGTTATTGACTTACAGTATCAAATGAAGTGAACATTAGAATTTACTCTTTAAGGAGGTACATTCTTGGACAGTGTGATGTGTGAGAAGATGCATGTGATATTTTAGGGCTAGAATTCAATGTTTCCAGCAACAAGAAAATGTTTTGTGAAATTAGTATGGTGAATCAGACAATGCAGCAAGTTGCAAAAGTGGACTGTGGTGATTTCCAACAACATGAGCTCACTGACAGTAGTTTAGATTAGTTGAGGACTAGCTTTGAAAGCTTAATGTATCCATCTTTTTCCTCTATGTGCTCAGCTCAGGGCACTTTGCAGTAAGCATCAAACAAAATCATGCAGCAGTAAGTGTTGTTCTGACATGTACTGAGAGAAATACTACAATATAAATAGGTCAGAAAGGTGAGTAAGAGACACTGGGAAACTTAATCCCTTCTAATACTATTGCTGGAATTCATGGAACCCAAAAGTGCACATAGACTAGTACTTCAAATAGTATTATTGAAAGAACTTTATGAAACAAAGCAACATCATCGTCATTTTAGGACACGCACGCTGAGATACAAAGAGGGGATAATTCAGGGTAATCCAGGAAATTAAAAGCAGAAGCTGTTCAGTTGGTAGGCAGTTAGATTAGCCCAGCCATCAGCTCTTAACCATGTAAGGTGTCCATCCGTAACACATGACAAGAGGTAACGGCCTGAAGTTGTGTTCAGGTTGTATATCAGAAAAAATGCCTTCTTCAAGAGTGGTGAGGTATTGGGATGGGCTGCTCAGAGAGTTGGTGGAATCACCATCCCTAGAGGGGTTCGAGGAAAGGCTAGCTGTTGTGATGATGACATATTTTGAACCAGATGATCTTAGTGGCCTTTCCTGTCTCAAGAGTCTATGATATTAGGTCAGTGTGCAGAGGGAGTTTGAGACAGGTCATGCTACAGAGTTGCTAGGGCTTAGGAGGGTCTGACATATTGAGTCTCATTCAAATTGCACTCTGCAGCATCACAGTAAGCTGCTTCCCAAGGATTTGCACCTGAGCAAGGTTTCCAGGTATTGTGAATTTGGCAGCACAGCGTCATTGCAGGGTGCCACACCAACCAAACCACACCTCAGTTTTCCTCTTACAACACTTAGTTTTGATATCCCCAAAAGTCTTACTTTGCAGATATTAAAATTGTATTTTCAGGAAGGAAAGCTGACAGTGTAGGATATAGAATGAGCTAAACCCAAGTTTTTAAAAGTGTTTCTTAGCATATTTGTATTCATTTTCTACACCTGCAATTCAGAGTCATAGCATCTTTTTTTGTTCCGGCTGCTGGTGATCCAACAGTGCTAAGTACCTGAGTGGAACCAGCAGAATATTGTGGTGTTGTGGATAGGTATGCTTAGATTACTGTCTATTTCTTTGGACCTCTTAGGTCTTATCATCTGCCTTGAATAGTTTCAAAACACAGACATAAAGGATACTGAATGGGAGAATCTTACTTCATCTCTCTGTGTGTCTGTATTTAAATATATATTAAACATAGAACCTTACCCACAAAGAAGCAATAAAAATAAAGAGAAAAGGAACTGCACTCACTTCAGCTGAGAGTAGGATTGAAACAGGAATCCTTTGAGATTATCAGTTCTTTCCAACATGACTGTCACAAAAAAAGAACTTTTAAGGAAGAAATTAACTTGCGCTTAGCCTTTGACAACAGTCTGCATTACAGTGATGGAACTTTATTAAGAGAATTATTAGTCAGCATTATTTGTCTTTCTTTTGGCAGTTCTGTCATAAATATTTATGCTTGAAATTAAAAAATGTCTCTATAAAAGCTGAGCTGTATCTGCCCACCACAAAAAAAATGCTTATATATCTCTATGCCATTTGTAGTGAAACACCTTTATATGAAAGCTAACTGTTCCCTTATAGCCTGTGGCTTTAACCCTTTCTTAGTTAAAGAAAACCTGAGAAGTGGAAGAGATGCTTATTACAAGATGCCTCCTATTCAATTCCACGGAGACTGCAACACGATCAAAGGGCACAATAATGCTATTCGTTAGAGCAAGTTCTTAGCTACAAAACACTGTTTTTCAACAGTCACCACTATTAGAGCTGCATTTTTGCCAACAATGAACAAGAAGCTGCATGCCAGGATCATAACAAACTACACCAGTGGAATTGTCTACTGCCACTGTCACCACTTCTGAAACACATGACACACCACCTCACTATGCTCACCTCCACCACTTACTCCTCAGAAATGCAGAGCAAGCATTGATGAAGGTCAGTTGGTACTATTTTTTCCACATGGAGAATTCAGTGACACACTTTGGATCATCCACCCTTCTGTCAGATTGCCCCACTGCTGCCATCTGTCTCATACCAGCAACGTGTAATAGGATGTTTGGGGGAAGGTTCAGACTATTACCATACTACCAACATCAGCCTCTGACATCGTGGGCCAACATCATAAAATAGAAGGTATTACTTTCAGAGTAGCCCTCAGTATTTTACTTCATGTAGAACTCCTTTTGGCACAGAGGAAAGAGCCTGAATTTTCAACTCCCCAGAGACAAGGAAATGACAGTAATGATTTTACTGCAAAAGACTTGGCATTTTGAGTTACACTTCAGGATAAAATCACCAAGTTAGGTACCTGCAAGCTTGCGAGTGAACATGGATGTGACAGTCCAAGCACTGTTCTCAACATCACCACTTTACATACTGGTGACTATAAACAAGGTGTCTTCTGTCTGGAACATCAACTAAAAAGCAATGTTAGCTGCTCCAAGCTGGATTACCAAGATTTTCCCAGGCCTTACTGTGCTGCTACATAGAGAAGACAGATAAGCAAATAATTCAGTATTTCAACTGTTTTGAAGAGTCCAAAAGTCATGTTTTCACAACTAGTTATTTTTAGTAGTTAAACAATGTTTAAAATGTTATTTTCTCAATCAACATAGTAGTTGTTAGTGTTACCTTCCTGCCTTAATAGACTTTCCAGGATTTCTGACTTGAGGCTAAACAAAAACATTCTGCTATTTGTATGGAGAAAAGCTTCATTGGAATTTTTTGTAAGTTAATTACCTCTTCTGGGTACAGCCTTCCATCAATACACAATAGTCTTCACATGATATTATCAGTGTATATAATGCACATGGGGTAATTCAAAACAGCTTTTCAGATATTTCAAACAATAAATTCCCTCATCTAGATCAGTACAAGTGCTTATTTTCAATTTAAATTGAGTTTAGCTGAAGGGCTTTATATCTGAAGAATCACAACATTTTTTGAATTACCTTGTGCATATTTTAACATTAATTACATTGTCATCTGGTGGCTTGGGGTTCTGCTTGTTTTGTACAGGAAACTTATGACAAAGTTCAAAATGTAATACTTCTTTTCAGTAAAAGGACTTGGGTTTTTTTCCCCATTTACTGCAAAATTGTTGTTGCAGAGCATTTGTTCCTCAAATTATGACCTAAATTAAGTTGGACCTAAAGAAAGATCATGGTTCTACCCATAGTGTATCCAACTGCTATAAGTGCATGTTTTATTCCTGTAATAGACAGAAATTGAAAGATTGAAATAAGCATAGGAAAAGTCTCATCCAAATTATCTTTGTTTCCATATGAAAGTACTATGGCATTAAAATAGCTAGAAGAGAAGGGTCTTCCTGGTATTCTTCTGAGTTAATATTGCTGAAGACATGAAACACTGTTATATTTCTTCCTGTGTAGCAGTGGACTTGAGACTCATACATGTGTAGCAAACAATGTATTTTTAACAGTACGTGGTTGGAGATAATGTGCAGCATCTTCTAAGTCTGTGTTAAATCTGACAGTGTTGAATTATCTTTCTTACAACCTGTTTCTTTTTTTAGAATATTTATAGGCTAGTAAGTACATGTGGAAGTCACAGATGTTTATATTACATTCTACAAACATTACTTTAGGCAATCACAGCATGTCAGCTCATTCTTATAACGTCTTAATCACACAGGTAAAGCTATAAATTTCCTTAGAGACCTGACTGGGTTTTCTCTGTAGGACAAGTTTGCTTCACAGCAAAACCAACAAAAAAATCTATTTGGAGGAAGTAAATGATTGGAATGTATGACAGTTGAGAGTGTCTGAGAAGTTGTCTGAGAAGTCATGAGTGTAATTGCTAAGCAGATGAAGATTCAATTTGAGGCCCTTCTATGTCTGCAGAGAAGCAGAGTTTTCTGAGAAGTGCTCCCAACGCATGCAGAGCAAATTGTCTCAGGTGAGAAAGTATTTGTGGCTACAGTATAGATCAGTTATTTCAGTCTTCAGTGTAGATGCTTATTTCTGGCACTTCACTGTTGGTAGAATTCCTTTTTTTTCTTATTGTTCTAATTCTGTGCAAACCTGTGAAGGGGACTGTAAGAACTCAGACTTCCATTTGTAACCTGTTTGTTTCCTGAATGCTATGGAGGCATACTATTCAGTGGCTTCCCATGTGCTGGTGGGGTGGATTTCACACCCTACCACATCTTTACTTGGGTAAGTGCTCTCTAAGGCAATTACTGCATAGCTGTGAGCTCAAAAAGCTTCATTCCCTGCTAAAGCAATTGAATTACATGAAAATGATTTCTGCACTGACTCCAACTGTGGCATTTTCCACACTCTGCAGGCCAGATAGCATGGTCCATCTGTACTCAGTCATACTAGATTACACAGAAACAAAAGGCATGCCTCATGACTGCAGAAGACAGAAAGTTGGAAACATAGTCCACACATTAGTCCAAATTTTACATCTAGATACTTACTTAGTCATTAACTTAATTCTTAAATTCTCTTTGACAGGAGAATAAATATAAAACACTTTCTTAAAAGGCTTTTCCCACAATACTACTATGGGCTACTGTATCAGAGTTTCAGTTTGTACAGTTAACGCTCCATTTGTAACATAAGAATGATCATTATCATCATTTTCTACTACATAATCAAATAGCATGTTAAGTCAACATTTCTTTGGAAGACCATTTTTTGGGTCTTCCTTTCTCCCTTTCTTGAAACTGAAAGCTGAAAACTTTGTGATTCCATCAAGGGCATCAGATGAGGAAAGAGCTGCAATGGAAACTCAAGCCTCATTATGAAGAGCATTTCTCTGTACACGCTCCTACTCATCCAGTGGGCATCAGCCCTGCCAATGGCAGGGATTTGGAGCTAGATGACCTCTAATGTTCCCCCAGCCTAAGCCATTCGATAACTCTGTGATTACTTGGCCTTAAGAAGTTAAGGCATAACAATGGGATCCTCTATTGGATCCACTAATCAGACATAAACTTACCATAAATACCATTAGTTTCCTATTCTAAAAAGGTAGACACAGTTAGGTAATTATAAACCAGGACTGGATAAAAATAATTTCTGCAACAATGATTATTATAGTCACCTTGCTTAATAAGATGGATACAGATCAATAGTGATCTAAACTACCACATACAGGTAAAATTAACACTTAGACAAATGTATAAAATGAGATAAGAACTCTTCTAAACTATATTGTAGTGCTGTCATGGGTGGCAAAGTCTCTAGCTACAGCAAATGAGAACAAATCCAAGTGCAGCAGCCATGAACACAAAAAAATGAAGGAAAAGAGCTGCTTACTTTTGGAAGAGCTCAGACAAGCAGAGATCTCCAGCAAAAGATACTACCACTGCTAACCTTTAAATGGGGTCTGGGAAGGGGTGGATCCCTATTCAGGCTTGCATTTGAGATCTCCTGGGTTGGCCCTGCCTTCCCAACAGGTGCTCAATCAGTGTTTCAGATTGTGATTTACCATTTATGCTACACTATGAAGATCCTTGATTTGAGATGCTAAAGAGGCTTAAATGCTTCAGAGGCTTTCTCTTGTCCCCCGTGTAGAGATGAGCTTCATTTTCCTTAAGGACTAAATCGTCTTTCATTTATTAGGTTTAGCTAAATGTAAACATATATTACATTTAAATCTATGATTTACACAAATTTACATTTTCTCAGGGTTTTATTTGGAATTGCTTCACCAGCATGGTGAAAAGCTCTTATGACAATATTATTTAGATGGTATAACAATTCATTTCATAGAAATGCAATTTATTACACGCTCTTAAAGCTAACATGTTTTTCTGCCCCTACTGCAGTTGTCCCTGTCTAAACTGCTGTTCTAGAGCTTTATCACACAGAATAATAAACTCTGGACTGTGATCACTACAACAGTTTCGTGGATAACAGTTAATGCATTTTTTTTTAAAGTTTGTCATGGTGAAATACACCTAGTAGCAAATAATTGGGCTGCACAGTATACACATCTGCCATTACAGATAAACAACAGAACTGCCTGGTTAATTCACAATAACCTCTAATGTAAAATTTCACTTCCAATGAGACTGATTGGCGAGAATAAGTGAAATGGCAAGTAATGGCAAGAATAAGTGAAAAGTCTAAGTGTAAGTGGAAAGCTACCACAATCAATAAGGGATCAGTTACAGTACAGTTGCTGTCACTCATCCCCAGTACCATAACACCTGAGAAAGTAGGAAATTCTCTCGCACATTTATTCTTTCATTGGATATGGGAGACATTGCATTCTGGAATCCCAGATTCATTGGTGTGAAGCCCAAGACTGAATAGCAAGGCTATGATTGAACTGCCTGGGTCCTTACTAGCCTGCCTGTACTCAGCATTTCTAATCGCCCTATAAACTTCAAGATACTAACCAAGCTAAATATTTCTTCTTTGTTTTTCAGACATTGAAATTCAGCCCAGGCATAGTGATGTGAACATTTGTTGGTTAAAAACTTATAACAAAATCGTTTGGGTTGGAAGGGACTTTTTAAAATATTATCTAGTCCATGGGCAGGAAAACCTTCCAGTACATCAAGTTGCTCAAGACTGTCAAACCTGAGTTGGACAGTTTCCAAAGATGGGGCATCCACAATTTCTCTGGGTAGCGAATTCCAGAGCCTCTCCACCACCATTGCGAGAGATATCTTCATTATATCCAATTGAAATCTCCCTGATGGAGGATGGAGAAGAATCGCTACAAGCAGAACTGCACATGCAGATCCTGGGGAGGGAACAAAATGCAGGTTAAAGCATCACTTTGCTTCCTTTATTCCATATTGTTAGCTGACTTTTGCTGCTTATGGAATTTTTAAAATATTTGTTCTGGCTTCTGGCTACCACTTACATGTTTCATAGACCCAGAATCCTCCTTGCTTCTGAAGAAGCCGGATAGATTTTTCATATCCAGATGATCCATATGTGTTATACTGATTTCAGAGTTATTTAAATTCTTTTTGTTTACAAAACTGGACTGTATGCAACATGAACAGAGTCCCTTCTGTGATTTTTTTTTTTCCATTTCTGTTACCAATTACATTTTTCTAGAAGGAAATTGAGATAAAATTTTATCTTTGTTATCTTGGAGTTTAACCATGTCTAAAATCAAAAATTTGAAATATACAAAAAGCATGGGAGTGAGGAAGTAGAGGGGAAGATTTGAAAATATTTGTATTTGTTGAAAAGAAATGATGAAGTTTCATTGAACATGCATAGCTAAATGGAGGACTCAGTGGATCAGTCAGAACTGTGTAATTTGAAGGGAAATAACAAATTTTATAGATCCAGGAACAACTGAAGATGCAAATAGGAGGATCTCTGGAAATTTTCCAGAATACTTAGATACGTAGTCCTCCTTATTTCAGTGGCAGCTCCCTGAAAAATCTTTGCATCTTGAAGAACCTTGTTGATTTTAAGTTGGGGTACTGTAAGAAAAACAAAACAGTCAACCAACCAACTAACCAAACAACTCAACCTCTCTCCCCAAATGCCGTCACTTCCTATACACTAAATGATAACAGATCTTTCAGCTCCTGTTTACAAGAGGAAGGGCTCCTGCACCGCATGCTACAGAGACGTTTTACGCTATGATTCAATTGCTGGCAGTGCATTTCCCTTGGATAGATGTGTCTGCATTGTAAAATCATTGTTACACAACTGAACTGGTGTGCTGCTTCTGGTATCTATGATTTTGGTGTAAAAAGCTTTTCAGACTTTGGAAAATATCAGTAAGAAACAAATATTGATCAATCTTTCCTATTAAGTGAAGAAGTATGCTCTTTTAGGAGATTTAGATATTTAGAGATAGAAAGCTGTAAGCCTACTTACCTTCTCTACCTTCTCTCTACCCTTATGTCCCCAGATGGCTTTCCTACATAATCCATTGTGTGAATTCTTTGCAGTGGCATGAAATTGAATTATCTATTTTCAACTTATCACACAATTTTTCAGAACCTCCTTTAAGACTGTCAGTGTATCTTTCTGCATTTCTGTCTAGAGTCAGATATTTCTCTGTGAAAGACATAATGTGAACTGGAAATTAGCAAGAAAAGAATGATAGGTAAGGATGTTTTGATGCTGTTTCTGTGACTTTGCAAGGTGACACCATCTCCTGTGTTTCTGGTTTAAATATGTTTGGGGTTTGTGAGAATACAGTTTAACAGATCAATACTAACATAGATTATTCAACTTTATAGGTCAAAACTGACTGCCTTCTTTCTTTGTTCATAAGAAGTTGATTGATTGGCATAACTTCTTTACCTGATTTTTTTTTCCCCTAGCTTGCTGTATCAATCTTCCCGCTTTTCATTTGCATTATTTTCCAGTCAGTTGGAAGCTGTAACTAGGATATACGCAACATATTGTTTGATAGTGCTGGATGGATTATTCTTTTACTCCGTTGACTTCTGTTTAAGACTTTCTGGAGGAAGTAATCATGGAAGAGCATTCCAGTAATGTTAATGGATTTTATTTTAATGTTAATAAGAAGAATGTATCTCCTACATTTAGAGTAAGTAAACATCCTTTAAGTTACACGTTTTTTCTCTTTGCTTTTGCCTTTCTTGACCTGAATCTCTTTTCTGAGATCTGAGATCTGTTCTGAGTTCTGAGATCTTGAGCTGTATCTCTGTATTTCTGCTTTGTTAAACAAACAAACAAACAAATAAATAAAATACCTTTCTTGGGAATCTGTGCCTCAGAGTACATTTTCTGTTGGGGAAATTGCAAGACAAAGTGATTTTTTCCATTTTAATTTTTTTTTTTTATTATTATTCTTTTCTTTTAGACAGACTAAGCCATCTGGTGACTGTTTAAGCAGGCTTGAATAATAAGTCTGAATTTTAAGTATTTCAGTCTGGAGATAAGGAGGCTCAAGGAGACCTTTTTGTTCTCTACAGTGACCTTAAAGAAGGTTGTTGTGAGGGGGTGGTCATCTTCTCCCAGGTAACTGTGAAAGGCCAAAAGATAATGACCATAAATTGTGCCAGGGATTCAGGTTGGGTATTAGGAATAAATTGCTCTCCAAATGAGTGGTGAGGTATTGGAACAGGCTGTCCTGCTCAATATCTATCACTATCACAATTCAATCACTATCCCTGGTGGTTTTCAAAAAACATTAGATGTGGTAGTGTGTGATGTGACTTAGTGGGTTGACAGCTGGGCTAGACAGTCTTGATTTAGTGGCTAGCAACCCTATCTGTGGCAGTAGACATTGGAACTTGATGTTCCTTGAGGTCCCTTGCCACCCAAGCCATTCTATGATATAATTCTATGATATTTTTCTATGATTTTAGAGGACTTCTCCAACCTTAATGATTTTATGGTTCTATGATTCCACAAAGTAGTCATCAAGCCTATACTTCAATGATATTTGAAGAAAAAGCTAATATAAGTTCCCTGAACTTTTCTTTTTCACTCTTCTGTGTATTTTTTATTTATGTGTGCTCTGTAATTTCTCTTCCCTTCCTAGGCATGACCGGAAGAAGTGTCATTAAATCACCTGTGAAATTTTATTTCTCATATCAGCATTTAAGGGAGAGAGAGCATCTTACGGACAACATTTTCACTTCCAGAGTCTCTTTTCCTCTAAGCACAGCCCTGTCTTGTCACTGTTTCAATCAAAATTTTAAAGCATTTCTTCCCTCGCTCCTGTCTCACAAATCTCTTATCCTGTCTGGCACCTTAGAGTGTGTACTGACATTACCAAGCAATGTCTTTTTCCAATCCAGCCTGGTTAGAGTTAGATGCCAGGCAGATTGCTGAATTTAAAGCTGTGCTGTCTCTCTTTTCATGCTGTTTTTGTTTGTTTGTTTGTTTGTTTGTTTGCTTTTTGTTTTGTTTTGTTTTGTTTTGTTTTGTTTTCCTGGCCATCTTGCCAAGCAAGCAGAGATTCCATAAAAAAAAGTGAGGGAGAGCACATCTCACCAGGGGACACAGAAATCCCTCTACAAGTGGAATTCGAATCCACAGATAGAGGTTACCTCAGGTTGAGTTCTGAATTTTATGATGCAGAGAAAAACTAGTCTTTAGTTAAATTAAGATTACTGGAAAGAAAGTTCATGTACACTTGTGGAAATACTGCCTTGTGTAGGTGGACTAGAGACAGAAAGAATGCACCAAATCATTTTGAAAGTTCATAGACTTATTAACCTCACTTATTCCACAGGTGGAAACTGTCATCTACCTAAAAGAATATTCTTGCCTAATTTTTCTATTTTTAGCAAAGTAGTTATTTTCCTTTACAAAGAAGAGTAAATGAGATAAAAAATCATTTTAAGAAGATCATTATGGTGGAGTGATCCACTAACTAAACTGGGAAAAAAAGCTCAAATAGAAAAATAACTTCTACTTTACCACCTGTAAAGAAAATACAAATTTATATCTTCATACATGGGAATCCAAGGAGTGCACATGAGAAAAGATGTTACACTTTCTTCTTTTTCTTGCTCAGGCTGCTGCACTGAATTCAGGTAGATGCCAGAACCTTTCAACTGAGAGGTAGCCAGCTTGACATGGACCATCCTCTCCCAATTCTGAAAGGCAGAACGTTAATGTTCTGCAAAATAAGCAATTTTTGGCAATAAAGAAATCATTCTAGGAAAAGAACATTCTGTGCAGTGCAGCATATGCCCATATATCCTATCCTGGCTTTATACTGTGTTTTCTGAAGAAATATGAACTAGCAAATCAAAGTTACAAAGAGTAGGATTGTGAAGATCATCTCTCTTCGGTTTTTTGTAGCTGTTGTTGTTGTTGAAAAGAAGATCAAATCTGCAGTGTGAAATTTGATCTTAATTTGCTCAAAGTCTATTAAACTTGCAAGAAGAAATGACATTATCAACTGCTGCTGATATAGAATTGGTAAGTTTTTTATATAGTTAAGATAAATTATGGAAATGACACAGAATATTCATTCTCTCTTCTGCCCAGTAAAACAATGTATTTGTGTACTTAATGTTCTCATTTATTTATATGTTGATAAATTCTCAGGTTGTGTATCTGCTTTAGTTAAATGAAGGTCAATAGAACATGGTGTCTGCTACTGCATCTGAAATATATTTTGAAGTGCTGTTTTCCTTGCATTTGTTTTCCATGTGCATACTTTGTATGTGATATGAGAGTTCAGGGAAAAAAAAAAAAAAAGAAAAAAAAAAGGAGACGTTTAATTTAAGATTAGATGTCACCCAGTTTGAAAGTAGCATTGTCTTCAGACATAAAGGAGAGTGAGAAAAAGCAACAATTATCAAGTTGCAATTTTTTTTTTTCTCTGTATTAAAAAGTGGGATATTTCTCTGCTGCTTGAGCCCATAGAGGAATTTCCTTGTTCTTCATTTATATAATTTACTTTTTAATTTTTACCAAAGGCCATTTGAAAAATTGCTTTGTCATCTCTATAGCATTTGGTTGTGCTGCAAGGAAGAGGGAGTCAGGAGACTTAACATTTAGTTCCCATGAACAGGCGAAATGATAACATCAGTACTGTGAACTAAGTTTTGGCTGTCTGGCTTTTTGCCCTAGTAGGATTCTAGGAAACTGAAGAATTTTGAAACATATTAAAATTATAAATAAAATAAGGCAAGGAAGATGGTGAGGTGGTAGTAGATGTTTACTCCTTTTTGATAAGCTAGTCATTACTTTCCTTATCATATCTACTTAGATCTCCTTACTTAAGGAATTCATGATGTGAGATAAAGGAGTACTGTGAAAAAAAAGATGATGGCAGAAAATAGTCATGAAAGCAATGAGTTGAAAAGAAAGAGCAGGTACAGAGTCTGGTACAAGAAAAAAATTCAGTAGCAATTCTCCACAGGCAGCAAATTAATTGTATATATATATATATATATAAAAGTGCATAATTAATAAATTTGGCAGTATGTACTTAAATCATGAAATATTGTAAGTAGACCTCTTTCCAGAAGGATTAAGATGGATGAGTTATCCAGCAGTGTATGAAAACTCATTGCTCAGTGGTTGGAGAATTTGTTGCATCTAGATCTATTTAAGTCTGTTTCTTTACTCTTTTCCTTCTTTTACTCTGCTTGATGCTGGAGAGGTGGAGAAGGGAAGGGGAGGGGAGGGGAGAAGGTTTCTAATTTCTGTATTGAATAATGCCTTCTAAAAGTCATCCAAGCAGGCAGAACTATTTCAGATGGCCAATGGGAAACTACTAACTACATAAGAAGTGGAATGGGTGGAAAGCATTGATATCACATAATCACAGAACTGTAAGAGTTGGAAGAGACCTTTGGAAATCATCCAGTCTAGCACCCCACTACAGCAGGTTCCATAGAGTACGTTGCACAGGAAAGTGTCCAGGCAGGTTCTGTGTATCTCTGGAGAAGGAGATGACACAGCCTGTTTGTGCAGCCTGCTCTGTTCCCTCATAGCAAAGAAGATCTTTGTCATGTTTGAATGGAGCTTCCTGTGTTCCAGTTTGTGCCCATTACCACATTTGACTCTTTCCTATTATATATTTCTAAGTGGAAAAGACCCCCTTACATATTGATAAGATATAGATAAAATGCCCCATTTCAAGTAAACAGTTTGCTCTGTTTCCAGTAACAACAACAACCAAATGCTCCAGATTCTCATTACAGGTATGTACTGCTAGGAAGAATAAATTCCATAATACTCACTGTTTTATGTTACAGCATAGTTAATCAATATCCCCAACACAGAGAGAGCAATGGCTGTTGGGAAGTGATGTATTGGGACTGAAGTCCAAGAGTTCTGCTCAGACATACCTTCTCTGATGCAAACAAACAAATGGACATATGAAAACAAAAACAAAAAAGACACTGCCACAAAACTCAAAAGACAAAACAAAATGAAAGACAAAACATTTTCAGGTTACTTATAATGTTTTACTTATTAGATGATAAATAAATTTTAAAAAGACAGAAACTCCAAAATATAACATAAATTTTTATGAACTGCATGACAGACTGTTGTGGTCAGGCAGTCAACCCCATCCAACCACTTGCTCCTGAGCAGGATGGGGAAAAGAACTGAAAACTTGGAATTTTGAGAACACATGGGATGAGAGGAACACCTTTCTCTAACAGAAGGAGAAGCAGCACACACAAGCAAAGGAAAAAAAAGTAATTCATTAATTGCTTCTTGTAGGCAGGCAGATATTCAGACACAGGAGCACAGGACTCATCAGGCATGGCAGTTTCTTGAGAAGACAAACGTAATTTCTGCCCACTCTCCCTCCTTCTTTCTCCAAGCTTCTATTGCTGAGCACAGCCTTGGAAGGCATGAGATATCTCTTTGGCCAGTTTGGTTCAGCTGTCCTGTCTGCATCTCCTCCCAGCTCCTTGTTCACTCTGAATTTCTCACTGGCAGGGCAATGTGAGGACAAACGACATTTCAGCCCCATAGACTCCACAGGAGAAAAGACAAAAATAGACAATATTGTCCCAGAAGTTCTTGATATTCAGAAGTACACAAAGATGTGGATCCATGATATTGGCATATCTGCTATATTTCACTTTCGTTTTCCTTCACTAAATACCTTTAGGGATAACAAAGACCCAGGAGGAATGTAAGTTAATTAAGTTCAGCTTCAAAACATTAAGATTTTATTTTAAATCTTTCAAATTTCACTTAACTCTGACTTTCATTAGAAACATCATGATATTTCCTTTTTATCAATGATTACACTGTGACAGTTTTGTCACCTTCAGAATGATATTTGGAGTATTTAACTTCAGGAATAGTAGCTGGTAATGATTTTCCATCCCAAGTCTTGGTGAAATCAGCTGATTCCAGGAAACTGAAAAGTCTACCCTCTTACAGCTCTCTGCCTAATTTGGACATTCTCTATTTCAAGTCCAAATTATATAAAGAAGAGCTCGAAAACACTGTTCTGCTGGAAATCCCAAGAGACATTAATGATCACTTTCAACCCAAGGAAGTCTCATTCTGTACAAACCTGGTTTACAACAAATGTAATCTAGAGGGAATCTGGTTGTTTCAAGTACTCTGTCTGTGGCACATTTTCTGGGTTTTGACTATATTCAAGTGCATAGGGGTACCTGAAAAGGCACAGAAATGAGGTTTGGTACTCATCTAATTAGGCAGCTAGGCTGTTCTATACAATTCAGCACAGACAGAACTTAGAAATACAGCACATGCACGAATTAGTTATTATTATTATTTTTAATGAATGATAATGTTATTTTGAAATGCTGTTTCCATTCAAAGTAGTCTGGAGAAAAACTAAGATGAGCAGCAGTAATAATTAAATTTAGGGGCTGACACCGACTATAAATCTTAAGCAAGGGGTAAAAAATGAATTTTCATAATGTATATATGTTTTCTGATAGAAATATTCTTTCAGTCTAAAGGGAAATTTCTGAATTTAAGTAGTTTGGAACACTGACTTCCACTCATGTCAAGCTATTTCTAAATTAAAACTGAGATGGTAAGGATAAGGAAGTAAGCAGAGGAGAAGATAACTTTAGCAAGCATGCACAAGGAAATTTGATCTGATACCTTTCTGTTTAATGCAAAATCATTCTTTATGCATGCTTGAATTTCCAGTTGTTTTCCAATTGCTTTTTCAAGAAGCATTCAATACAAAATGTAGAATAAACTGTTTATCCTGATTTCCACAAGTCACTTATAAATTATTATTATCTCTCTGCCCCATAAACAGAGCTTTGTTCAAAGATTTTATTTGTTGTTTTTTATTTAAATATGTTGTGTATAATCTGTTGTTCTATGTGTTGGTGCATAACTGAACTGTTTTCTATGTGTTTCATCCTCAGCAAATTTGTTGCTGAAGCTGAAGGGATCCACTGAAGGGATGAGTGGCTGACATACCAGAAGTTTGAGCTGCCATTGAACAGCTGGAGATCTGAGGGCTGAGAGAAACCTTAGGGAGGTTCTGTAAGGGCAAGTGCAGAGTTCTACACCCGGAGAGGGGTAATCAGATCAGTACAGTACAGAGGATTTGTGGTATAGAACTCCCTGATCTAAAATTCTCTACCTTTTTCCCAGTGACATCCCAGTTGAAAATACTTCCTTTCAAAATTCAAGCAGTTTAAATTGGTTGCCCTGTTGGGGCAGTGTGCCTAAGTGAATGCCTTAGAAAAAGGCTCTGTGTCTACAAAGGGGTGAAGTTGTTCAATCTAGTAGGCAAACTATTACAAACAGGGAAAAAATTCAGCTGACCGAATTAGCTGTCAGTGGACTTAGATTATAACTCACCCAAAGAGGACAAAACAATTCAAGGATGGCTTCTGAGTGGTGTTAGCATGTTTGGAGAAATATGTAATCAGCTGAAATGTACTTTTATTTTACCTTTCTGAAGAGAGAGTTTCTTCTTGTGTCTTTTACAAAATAAATTGTCAGAAAGGAGATTTCCTGTCCATTATGACCATTTTTATTTTCTTTTTATTTGAATTATTAATTAACTGTATTAACTTGAGAAACATTGATTTTAGGTCATAGAAATGCATTAAATCATGTTACTTCTGTGAATTAAGATTTTGCTGCCTTTATACAATCCTTCATAAGACTGATTCTGTGGTACTAGAGCTGTAAGAAGAGTAGAGCTGAGGGGATTGGAGGAATGGGGTATAAGTGCTTTAAAGTTTCACAGCTCATTGCTTTTTACTGTTTTGGCCTTATTTTCATTACTTCAGTGTGACTCAAGGCAAGGTTTATGCCTGTTCTGTATATAGATAGGATTATCTGACTACTTGTTCTCAAATTCTCAATATTGCAGCTTGCAGCTGATGAAACATGAAAGCCTGAAAGAATTTATATGGGTTTTTAACTGAGCTAAGTTACTGTTATGGGGCACCGAGCCACAGGAGAAAAACAGAAAATGAAGGATGTGAAACTTTATTTCAAAGAGATGCCCTGATTCTCTGAATAATTCAGTTTTCATTTTGGTCTTCCTTTGGGATGGCTTTCTTTTATTTTTTTTCCTTTTTCTTTTTCCTTTTCTTTTTCTTTTTCTTTTTCTTTTTCTTTTTCTTTTTCTTTTTCTTTTTCTTTTTCTTTTTCTTTTTCTTTTTCTTTTTCTTTTTCTTTTTCTTTTTCTTTTTCTTTTTCTTTTTCTTTTTCTTTTTCTTTTTCTTTCTTTATTGTTATGTTTTTGCTTGTTTCAATCTAATAGTTATACTCAGTGCAGTTATATTCCACAGAAAGTACATCTGGAGGATCACCTCATCCTCTAAGAAGGGATCAGCTTTGACTCCTAACAGATTTTCATCCTATTAAGTCTTGCAAAATTTTAATGATGGAGTTTATGTGAAAAACCTGGACAAATCAAGTATCCTACTTATGGTGGATAATACATTTCTCAAAGCCAAAATGTATAACATCACATCATTGGATAATGTGCCACACATTCTGAGAAATCATATCGATTTTGTAACCAATCTTTAAGGGTAATACTTTTACAAAAGGATAATAATGAAAAAGACTATTATTTAAAGTTGCTGCTTTTCTGTGAGTACTGAAGTATTTTCTTTAATCACGTGGAGCAGAAGGAGCTTCGTTTTTTAAGATCTGTGCTGAAAACCTCCTCTCTGAGTGTTAGATTGCATGGAATTCACCTCGGTGCTGAAGGTTGAAAGGCCAAAACCATAACACCAGTGCTGTGCTGTGCACCACTGTGCTGTTCTGCTGTTCCTGCAGTGCAATTGAATTTATGGAAATCTGATGTCCTTATGAACGGAAGCATGACACCTCACTTGCAACATCTTCAATTTGGAAATATTCTGCAATATTCTTTGGAACATAAAATTTTAATGAACCATTTGATTAATAATAAATAATAGACAAAATAAATCTTTCTTTGTCCTACAGAATGGTATGTACCCTAAAATTTCACTCTGAAGAGTTTATTCTGACTGCTGAGTTGACTTATTGAGAGAAATCATGTTGATCCATGCCAAAGGTTCTGCTTTAGCTCCCACAAATCTTCAGACTGCTCTGCTATGTTTAAAGTAGAACTCCTTCTATATGTTTAGCTCAAAATTGACATGAAAAAGCAAAGCTTAAATAGCAATAGTTTTTGTATTTTATTCATTGCTCTGTTTTTTTTCCCCAAGCAATCATAGAAGTCTTTGCTAGACAAAAAGATGGCTGCTTTCTTCTTATGTGCCTTGTTACAAAGAATAAAAGCCTCTAATAGCCAAATTTTCTATCCCACTGTTCTTGGAATCTCTTTCAGATCACAGGACTGATAAACATTTCCTTCATTCCAACCCTGGCCTTTGATCAGCAGTGTAGAAATTAGGTTCAGTCTGATGCTTGAGTCAGTATTTGTCCATTCCTATAGTTTATAAATCCAGAGATTTTTAACTGAATTAAAATTTTCCAGTGTCAAAATATGTTAAAAAAATGACAAGTTCGTCTTAGTGATGTTGATATATCCATTTTATCTACCCAGATGAGAAAATTACAGTATTGAAAGCTCAGGTCAGCTTTCATTGTAATAGCTGATGCACTGCAGTGTTTTCCTTTTGAGATGTCTCCATGGAGAATATTTTATAGTGGCCACCTTACACAGGTGAGCAACTGCAGTTTTTATGGGAGCAGGGCCCTGATTTCCAAGATACATCCTAACATAAGCCCCCAAAAATGCAAACAATTGGAGATGATGTAGGTTGGCTGGAAGACCACTTCCAATGTGAAATGGTGTTAGATGCCCAGAGGACTTACGTCTGACTAGATAACAAAATTCCTTCAAATATTTATTGGACAGTGAAGAAATGTGCATGTACGCTTCATGAAATTTGAATTCTGTTTCAGAATTTACACTGTCATTTATCCTTTTCCATTTATCCAGTTTGGTGTTCTGTGGACATATAAGCAATCCTGCAAATAAGCAACACTTCCATTAATTCAGAGATTTTAGCATGAAGTCTTAACCATAATTTGCCTACCTAATAGTTTAACATTTTCCTATCTTTCTGCAACCCTACCTTTCTTGTCAGAGCAATAGGAGCAAGGCTTATTTTTGGGAAAGGATCTATTTATTTACAGGAAAGGGAGCAAGGAGGACCCCGGGAACTACAAGCCGGTGAGTCTCACCTCTGTGCCTGGGAAGATCATGAAACAGGTCATCTTGGATGACATGCTTGATTACATGAGGAATGGGCGTGTGATCCAAGACAGCCAGCACAGTTTCACCAGAGGAAGGTCATACTTGACCAAACTGGTGGCCTTTTGTTATGGAGTGACGGCATGGGTGGACTAGGGAAAGGCGACTGATGTCCTTTACCTGGACCTGAGCAAGGCCTTTGACATGGTCCCCCACCACATCCTTATCTCCAAATTGGAGGGATGTGGATCTGATGGGTGGACCTCTTGATGGATAAGAAACTGGTTGAAAGGCTGCAGAGGATGGTCATCAATGGCTCTATGTCCAGGTGGAGGTCGGTAACGAGCGGCGTCCCCCAGGGGTCTGTCTTGGGACTGGTGCTGTTTAACATATTTATCAATGACATTGATGACAGAATCGAGAACACCCTCAGCAAGTTCGCTGACAACACCAAGCTGAGTGGTGCAGTTGACACAATGTAAGGAAGGGATGCCATTCAGAGGGACCTCGACAGGCTAGAAAGGTGGGCCCGGGTGAACATGATGAGGTTCAACATGGTACTCTACTCTGTTCTTGTGAGGTCCTGTCTGGAATACTGCATCCAAGTGTGGAGCCCCCAGTACAAGAAAGCTGTTGGAGAGGGTCCAGAGGAGAGCCGCGAAGGTGATCAGGGGATTGAAGCACCTCCCCTGTGAAGACAGGCTAAGGGAGCTGGGTTTGTTCAGCCTGGAGAAAAGAAGGCTGTGGGGTGACCTCATTGCAGCCGTTTAGTACCTAAAGGGAGCCTACAAACAGGAGGGGAATCAACTCTTTGAAAGGGCTGATAACTGCAGGACAAGGGGAAATGGTTTTAAGTTGAGGGAGAGCAGATTTAGGTTGGATGTCAAGGGGAAGTTTTTTACCATGAGAGTCGTGAGATGCTGGAACAGGCTGCCCAGAGAGGTTGTGGATGCTCCATCCCTGGAGGTGTTCAAGGCCAGGTTGGATGGGGCCCTGGGCAGCCTGGTCTAGCATTAAATGGGGAGGTTGGTGGCCCTGCACGTGGCAGGGGGGTTGGAGATTCATGATCCTTGAAGTCCCTTCCAACCCTGGCCATTCTGTGATTCTGTGATTCTGTAAAGGATAATTTTGGAAGGAGATGTCCAGGGAAACTGATTCAGAGAAATCATTAAAGCATGACTGAGCTTAAACCTTTCAATTTTTTGGTCTAATGGTTGTTACTACTTGCAATTAATTTGTGTGTCAGAAATGAAACATTATTTTGAAGACAAGGAGATGGATTACTGATAGTTAGCTTGCTGTGCTTACCTTGTTCTTAAGCACTGACATTTAAGCTGGTTCTATTTCTTGGCTTCCTCTAACATTTTTCAAAATGAGAACAATATAACAGATTGTTTTCCTGCCTAGCTGTTCAGCTGCTTTGCTGGCTGTTGTAAAGAGTCAGGGGGGTTATTTAAACCCTATGAAAGATTCACAGGATTGTTCTTAACATTTATTAGCTTTCTTTGTCAATCTTGGCCAAACCAAGGGAATATATTTTAAAGAAAACCTACAGTTTTGTTGTTCTTCTACTGATCTCTGCAGCTGACAGATACTGCTGAATTGTCATAAAGATGGAAGGAACTCACCTCATTTAATTTGTCGTATGAGCTGACATTAACATCATAATTGATTATATTTATTATACCTCTTGAATATGAAATTGAATGATGTGAAACAGGGAGAATAAACTCTTTTTCACTTCTTATATTTAAGAATGATACCACAAAACAAAATGAAAGAGATACTCTTCTGCAGGAGATCAGATGAGTATTATATACCTTATACAGAACAGTTGAAAAAATAATAAAATTCTTTGTCTATGTTATCGTTAAAGAACAATTCAAATCCTGCTTTTAATAGACAATATTGCATTCACTGCATGTGGGCATAAAGCGTTATGAGACAAGAAGTCAGATTATAGTTACCTCCATGATGTGTTTGTGGAACAGAACAGACAGAAGTGTTTCACAGATTATCTCTTTCTCATTCTCTGTGGGGAATGTCATACAATTGCAAAAACTTGCTGATCCGTCATACAATTTGTGTGCTCTTTCTATCATGGAAATAGTTTTTTCTATCTTCCTTGTGCTGACTGTCATGATCTGACCTGGTCATGGACTTTACTTCCTTCAGCCTCTTTCTTTGATGTGCAAGCTAGTTGACTCCTGTCATTCTACACTTTTTCTAATTGAATATAATATTAAAAAGGCACTTCTTCATGTGTAAGTTACCTATGGGAGTGTGAGTCCGTTATGTACCTGGAGTTATAATAATGATGTATACGAAGTTTATGAAGGTTCCTTCCAAGGGAAGCAAGAGGATATTCAAGCTCAGTAATGACCATGCTTTCTTTGCTGAAGAGAATATACTTTGCTAATGGGCTACAGTATGTGGTATGGTTGTCTGGTTTAGGTAAGAGGAGGAGGCTTTCATACAAGTGAATTGTTAGAAGAAGAATGAAGAAACTTGCTGGTTAACACAGATTCATACTTTGCCTATCTGACATGATAGTCACCGTTACTAATGACATCATAAATTGCACTCCTTCATTAGTTGTCTGCCTCTTTTTTGTGTGTCATGTAATGCCTGTTCCCTGCTTTTATAGCAGGGTCATCAGACTGTTAACTATTTGGTCTATAACACTTTTCTTTCCTCAGTGGTCTGGCAATGCTTGCTTTAAATTTTAGTTTCTTTGGTGTCAATTTTTGTTAGGAATCTCATTCTGTAGCATCTCACAATAACAGTAACAAGAAACAATGACAACTGTGCATTTATTCAGCTTTATTAGAATACTGTGATATTTTTTTTATCTTTTCCCTGTTTATTTCTTCACTGATATAGCTAAAAAATGCTATTCTTAAAATAGGAAAGGCAGTTCTAGGAAACAAAACAAAATAGAAAGCAACAAAGCATAATCAAAAACAAAATAAGTAATGTTGCTGGTTTAAGACCATTCCTTCCTTAAATATTTGTGCTTGTCATTTTGCCTATTTCACATAATAATGTAGCTGTTACAGCAAGTGGACCATTATATTTTTGTGCTTAGTATCTGTGTGCTGGGGTTGGGAAAGGAAATTTCCCTTTCATATGCTGGGACACCTCCTATTAAGTAACAGAAACCATAAAGTTACCCAGAAAAAAGAGAAACCAAATTCATTTGATTTGAGAGGATTACTATCTGTTAGTGCTTCTGGAGGGAGGTATTTTGCCACACATAGTAATTGAGGAATAAGAAAGAGATACAAATAAAATCCTTTGCTGGGACATGTGAATCTGTGTAAATCATCATTTCAGATGATGATTTAATGCTATTTCCCATGAACTGTCTCCATTCCAGCATGGAGTGAAGTAGCATTTCAAACGAGAAAGCATACCCAAAGAAGAAATACTGGTATTTTATAAAGCAGACTAGAAACCTTTAAATATATCTGGATATCTATTTATGGCTTTTTTTTTTTTCCCTTTCTTTCTTTTTACTCATGTGGCACCTATCCAAGAAAGTATCTTGGTATTCTTTTACTCTGAGGGAAAAGGAAGCTGCTATGGATTCAGAAAACCCACTTTGATCTGTAAGGAGGAACAAAAGAAGAATTTACTTTCATGAAGCACTTCTCAGAGCGTCTGACATGAAAGCACATTAAAAAAAAATCACAAAAATCTGGGACACTGCTAAGAGAAGAAATAATGAGGGATGAAAGAGCAGTAAATATTAGTGGATTTGAAATGGAGAAACTAGCCCATCAAAATCTGTTAAAACTACAATTTCCATATCTAGTGACAAGGAAGTTCAGATGATTTATATATTCTGTCCTAGCATATTCTTTGCCAGGTCTTAAGTCACAACTGAGGAATAAGAAAGAGGACATTAACAGAAAAGCCAAGGACAGTTAGGAGGTCTTAAAAAGTGCTGCTATGTTTGGAAATGTGACTTTATAAGAGACACAGCAAACTCCAGATTTATTCTCTTTTACCAGCTGTCATGACAAATTTACTTTTATTTTACAGGTGAAAGACTGCCTTGTCAGCTCAGCAAATACAACTTTCAATTTTTACTTTATAATAAATAAAATACATAAAATATATAAAGTACAACTTTACAATTTTCCCCCATTTGCCTATTGGTAGATTTGTATGTCCTCCTGCTACTCTGCATGAGGCATTTAAGTTACTGATGTGCCAAAACCAAACCTGTTTTCCTCAACCCTACCTATTAACTCATCAGTTTCTGTTAAAAATTTAAATATGACTCATACATGCCACTTTCATTCTTAATTTCTCAGTGAAACATTTGCGTTTTTACACCTGTACCTAAAAGGAAAAAATCCATGCCCTTAGTCAACACAGACTATTCTTGCCTGTGAAAATATCCATGGAGTTAACAGAGAGATTGAAAGAATTATGTAAGTTTCTGTGTTATTGCAGTAGTAAATACGAATGCACAGTCTAAAAGACTGAAAAGCAATGATTCCCTGAAAGACTTAAATACTGTGCATCGAAAGAACTCTATCAGAAAAAAAAATTGTGCCAGGTAAGCATATGCCAGTACCTGCATAGATTAAAGGACTGACAATCATGTGTCCATCATTTCTTGGTGGGTCTGGCACTTGACCTAAACTGTTTTATGATTGAAAAGAAACCTAGTACAGAATTCATTCTGTTTCAGGAGTTGCCAGTAACGAGGAAGTTTGGTTAAATCAGATTTCCTATCCTAGAACATTCTTTGACAGGTTTTAAATCACAATAGCTTAGGATTCAAAGAACTTTGGAGACTGGACTTTGGATAACTGATCTTATGTTTACTGAGAAATTAGAGGTGAATTTTACTGAAGCAGACTTGAAGTGGTAAACATCTGTACAAACACTTATAAAAATACTTTTGCCAATTCTTTCTGTAAAGAAAATTTACCAATGATTCTGTCCATTTCATTTATCTGGGCATAGGGAAGAGCAAGTGAGGCTTATTTATTGTGAATGTGAACCTGGAGCAGAGAGTGAGAGGTTATTATTTTAAGCCTCCATGCCTAATTTCAAATGTGGGAAGGAATTCAGCGCCCACTGGTTCCTTTTAACACTGACTGTCATCAAAATTACTTTGTCAGGATATAATGGTTGCTGAACCATCCTGAAAATCATCCTCAGAACATTTCACCCATTGGAGTTTGAAAAGAACTTATTGCTGATAAGTCTCTCACAGTCTAAACACTCTCTGTCCAGAAGTATCTCTTTGCCAGTGACTTTCCTGTAACCTCATTCACCAAACTTCAGTACATATTTGACATCATTCATATTTCATTGTGACATGCTCTCTAAATTCTAATACACAATACTTCTTAAGAATGTCCTTTTGTGTGGTGGTTATTGAGCTTGGGAATCATTATTAACTCACTATAACTTAATTCATTCTAACAAATAGCATATGTATATTTATATTTGTAAATAGCAATTAAATATTTTGCCTTTTTTTCCATGCATTAGTATTTCTTTGGTGGCAATATATCTTTCTATGCACTTCACCTTTATCATCTTTTTAATTTTCTCTGGATATTAGTCCTACAAGACATGCTTGCTCTTTACAGCGTGGTGTTCATTCAGCTGCTTTGCACTGGTGTCTCCTCCCTCAGATGTTTCATTCTAGGTTCTCCCAGAATTGAACTGTGGTTGGAAACCAGAGATTCAAAGTTACAGATAAATTTCATTGATTGCTGCCCAGCAGAGCCAAAGATAAAACTGGAATAAGCATAGATGGTACTCATGAACATTCCCAAATTTACCGTGTGCATTATAATCTTATTCTCTCTTATGTCATGATTTTCACAGAATACAAAATGTTTGGAACATCTCATTCTTCCTATAAGACAAGAAGTAGTGGAAATTACATGATTTCTGGCTTACTTCTGAGCCTATATTCTGCATTTCGGGCTGAAGATCAAGAACATTTTCAGTCAAATTCCTTGTACATCAGTGGTGCAAACAGGTATTCAACTGTTCAGTGTCATGGGACACGAACAATTCCCATTTCCGCCTGCACTTCCTTGGAGAGGAGTGGCTGGAAAGCTGCCTGATGGAGAGGGACCTTGGTGTACTGGTGGACAGTTGGCTGAATATGAGCCAGCAGTGTGCCAAGGTGGCCAAGAAGGCCAATGGCATCCTGGCTTGGATCAGGAATGGTGTGGTGAGCAGGACTAGGGAAGTCATCCTGCCCCTGTACTCAGCACTGGTGAGGCCTCACCTTGAACACCTACTGTGTTCAGTTTTGAGCACCTCAGTACAGAAGGGAAATTGAGGTGCTGGAGCAGGTGCAAAGAAGGGCAGCAAGGCTGGTGAAGAACTTGGAGAATACGCCCTATGAGGAGAGACTGAAGGAACTGGGACTGTTCATTCTGTGGAAAAGGAGGCTGAGGGGAGACCTTATTGCCCTCTTCCAGTAACTGAAAGGTGCCTACAATGAGATTGCGGGGTTGGTCTCTTCGCACTGGTAACAGGATGAGGGAAAATGTCCTCCAGTTGCACCAGGATAAGTATAGGTTGGATATTACGAATTACTCCTTCACAGAAAGGATTGTTGAGCACTGGAATAGGCTTCCCAGGGACGTGGTTGAGTCATCATCCCTGAATGTGTTTAAAAACCGTTTGGATGTGGTGCTCAGGGACATGAGGGTTGTTAATTAGTGTAGTATGTTTAGGTCATGGTTGGACTCAATGACCTTCAGGTCTTTTCCAACCTGGGTGACTCTGTGATTCTATGATTCTTGTGTATTATTGTGGCAACTCAAGCCCAAGTAGCTAATTATCAGTAAGGGCGACACTAATTTGAGATCAAGCATGTCAGTAAGGCTGCCAATTCACACCAATGATGTGAAAAGTCTTGGCAAAGAAAGCCAAGACTCCTCTTGCCTAGACATGACTGGCATCAGGCACCTAGCAGCCCCAAGCCTTGACATGGCAAAGCAGAGAACAGGCTGCTGTTAGAAATGCAGCTAAATCTCATAGAAACTAATCTTTGAACTGTATTATATCTATGGTTATTGTGTATTTTTTAATTCTAGGTCATGAATGGTATCTTGATTTACTAAAAAAAAAAAAAAGGAATTATTAAAAATATTGTTCTCCCTTCTGTGCCTGTAACAATGTGTATCTGTTACAAGTTCTTTTCTACAGAAGGTTTGTTTTTTTCCTACAAAATAAGATCTGGCCATTCTGTGGCCTGCAGTATAATGAAATCCATAGCTGACTGTTCTGAATACACTCCCACATCACACTAATAGCAAAAACATGCAGCCTTTGGCACTGCTGTGGGAGAAGGTGAAGGGTGAGGGGACCTGGGAACGTGAATATATTGCATGTGGCATAACAATTAATCTCCTGTGTAAGAAAAGCAAGACTGCAGTGTTGTTTTCTGGCAGATGCTGCTGTAAGGGTTCCTGCTGCTTTTCTCCTTTCCTTTGGTCTTGTTTCTCTGTGTCTATAGCAACACATTTAGTGATCCAATATCTCAGATTCTGACAGCAATCTGCAAAAACAAAGAAATAGGTGTAGTAGAGAACTGTATTTCAGAATATGGACTGCAGACAATCTGAAAGTACTGTAAGAAGTGATCTTGCTGTACCTTCTACCCCATCTAATTTTGTCTACTGAAGGACTGTTTCACTACTTCTTCCACTTTCACTTTAGCTCTGCTATTTTCTAGTGTTTGGGATGACAAAGACAACAAACACTGGAAGTAGATTAATGCAGCATAGCACCCTGACAGAAGTTACCTCGAGGTCTAGCATGAGCATGGAGGCATAGAAAGGTTGGGAGTTCAACTGTCCTTTCAATGGCTCTGCAGTGACCTGCTGTGATTTCATTCAAAGTCCCTAATAGAGAGCAATTGCAAAGCTTGAAGTTGCATATTAAGCTATTGGCATCTGATGTGGTGCTCAGTACCAGTGAAACAGTTGCACAAAGCAGATAACAGAGGTGCCTGGTTCTGGCTTCTCAGTCTTCTGTCTGGCTGAATAAAATAAAAAAAAAATATTTACTTATTCCCATTACAGTTTGCATGCTCTAGCAACAAATAAAATTATCTAAAAGATTTAAGGAATGGAACTTAATCTTGGAGCTCAGGATAGAAAAAGATCTTGCCCCGCAGACAACCTTTCATAATGAGATTCAGTATCAAAGCTACACAGTGTTAGCACAGATGCAATGGAAATCAAGGTAAATTTGCCCTTGAAAATGCCTATTTTAATGTGAGGGGTATGAGTGCATCAGCATTCCACACTTGCAATACAGGACAAATGTAAAAGAACCAAGGAGGTCTGAGAACAGTTTGGAATTGAGATCAGTGCTCAGAGCCAGGTGAAGGGCCTCAAAGTGCTGCTGCTTGCACAGTGAGGAAGTGACTGGTGTGGTCCACGCGGTGTGGAGCATGGCTCTGGGTTCAGCAGTATCACAGACATCTTCCTGTGAAAAACAAGCTGAACCATGCCAGGACTTGCTCTCTGTGCCACATCTTCACTGTGCAGACTGCATTCTCTCCAGATCAGTGCAGTTGTACGTGAAGTGCTGACTGGGGCAGATCTCTGGCCTGAGCTATAATCCAAACTGTGCTTGGAAATTGCTTGTAGGAGTTCTTATGCCCTGCTTCATCCACCACTTAAATGTCTTCAGGACTGTATAAATGTTCCTGCCACACTACAAAATTTTTCACTGATGGAAAATGATCATTATCCAAATAACACAGCAGGAAACTTTAGGAAAAATGGAGTTTTCCACAGTAACACTATCTTCATATTGCCATGAGAGCAATAAAAGGCAGAGTTAACAGTATATTCATATATAACTCAGCTGAAAAAATGAATCCTTTAATACTTTGAACCAAGCTGAGTCATTTAATCAGTGGTGAAGAGTGTTTCCTACTGAGTAACCAATACTGTTTCTGTTGTAGCACATTTTCTCCCTTATGCGCTGACCATAGACAGCATCCATTCCTGCTTCAGAAGTTACCTAAGTATGTGCTTAAGACTTTCTCAAATTTAAGCACATCCTTAAGAATTGTTCCTTGCATAGGTATATCTCACAGGCTGAAAGTCAAGATTCAGAAAGATGAGTATCACTCCTTACTGTAAATTTATGTAATTATATTGAACTGACTTATCAATAATTCAGTTGTCCCATTCCTTTTATCTGAAGGTGTTAATAGATTTAACTGTTTAATGCACGTATAATTTATCAGCCTGTAAGTTAAATATTTTAAAGTACTATATTCAGAGTTACCAAGATAACAGCTAATAAAATGTGCTATCAGCAATTGCTCACACAATATGGTGCTTGTATTGGCTCTAGAGTAACTGAAACATGGATGTGCTGTAAACCACTATGGTCCCCGTGGCCCAGGCACTTGAGAAACTGACATTTAACAAACTGACAGTTAATTAACAGTAAACTGACAGATTCCCTTTCATAGAATCATAGAACCTTCTGAGTTGGAAGGGATGCTTAAAGGCCATGTAGTCCAACTGTCCTGCAGCAAATAGGGACACCTACAAAGACATCAGGTCCTGACCTTGAATATCTCCAGGGATGAGGTATCCACCACCTCTATGCGCAACCTGTGCCAGTGCCTTACCACCCTTTTGTGTGACCTGCACTTCAGCAAGCTGAGTTCAAAATATTTGGTCCACAAATACTAGTTAGAAGGCATTGTCTAACATGGAAGAAACCATCCATCTGATTATTCAAATTCTTCCTTCCTTCTTCTTCCACTTGGGGAGCAAAGCATGAGACAAATAGCACGGTATATAAAAACTGTTTACTGGGTCTCACAGTGTATCAGCTACTAATGTCTGAGAAGCATTATTGGAGACTGTTCTGAGCAAACTATCTGTGGTTTCAATATGTAACTCTTCTAGTCATATGTACACATTTACTGAACACTAAAATGCCTTCAGTTATGTGTAGTTTTTTTTTTTTTTCTTTTTTTCCAAGACTCAATGCCAAGGAAGACTAGATAATGTTGAAAGCCACAGCTAGAGACCATGGGAAACAAAATCTCAGTAGCATCTGCCATGTCTGCTGCTCGTCACTAAGCAATGGATTAACTTGTCACCACCCTAGTTTAAAGCCACAACTTAAGTTGTGCACTTGGTAATTTGAAAATGAAGTGATTTTAAGGAAATTCTCTAGAAACAACGAGAAGAGCTACGAGTGCCCATTTCACAAGATCTACTTCTCTTCTGGGCAGTTGGTTTCATTTCTGTTACTACTCAGAAGAGCCCAGACGAGTTGCAGCTCTGAAATAAGCCAGAAATTGACTGAATGTCTCCTGCAGCCAAAATTTGGAGAATAAAAGAGAACATATTATTTATTTTCTAGTGAAATAAGGATTGTCCAGAAAGAAATTTAGCCACCAAAAAGCTGTTAGTATCACTTATACAAAGTAGCTGTTTCTTATTTATATGATATGTGCTGATATGTAAAAATACACTCAGTTTTTTGTCTTTGTGTCAGAGAACCGAATTTGGAAAAGATTAATTGACCAAATGCAAAAATATATAAAGAATGAAACTGCAGTATTTCTTTTGTTCCCTTCCATCCCACTCTGTGCCAAGTAATCATAGTCTGCACTGTTTGTTTAATTTGATGTTGCTACTGCAAGATATATCCAGGCAAGACAACGTTTCAGGCAAAATAAGCTATTGGGAACCCATACAAAGCAAATGCTTCATTTCTTTGAGCAGATGATTCTCTCTTGAAAGGAAAAGAATATGTGCCAATTGCAGGATTTAGATCACACCAAAATTTTCATGCAATAAATGATTCTGAAGGACTCTGAAAGCAAAAGTTCTGCTACTGAGGATTAACTGATGCACCTTGTATGTGCTAGAATTTGTATTGTATACCCAATAGGAGGGTATCCCCCAGGAACAACTCACATTACTGACTGGTGAAGTGTTTCCCAATTAATAATGGCATATAGCTATTCTGGGAGGTGTCTCTGAGTACAGTTTGGGGACTACAGATTAATTCAGTACCTCCTGGGAAGAACTACAGCAGTTTTGGGAGTTTTACCTAACACAGGATCTAGAGCTGCTCCATTGATGTATTAGTCACTGTGATGATAATGCTTTTGCATAGAAACAACATAATTCTGGGTTAGAAAGAACCTCGCACAGATAAAGTGTCAATTTTTCCTCCTGCCATAAAAAGACACTTTTAATAGTTTGGGAAAATGGCCACCTTTGTTTTTGAGTATTCCTCAGAGTATTTGTTTGTACTTTTTTTTCTGCTATGGGAATCCTCATAAGAATAACTTCTTTGAACGCTGCTGTATTCTAGTCAAATTACGTGTTGCACATCTATTTCCCATATGAAAGTTTGCTTGTTTACGGCTTACTCTAAGGTTTCATCATATGTAACTGTTGGGATCATTATAATTATAATTTGTCCTGACATTAAGAGTGTGGGATTGTCTAGGAATTCTGGAAATTAATATGAACAGGGAAAGTATGATTGCCAAGTGCTGTCCATTTTTAAGTGCAATGAAAATATGAGGAATGAGGTAAAGTTAATTCTGATTTCCTCCCTGTATGTTTGCAGCACATCTGGTGGCCAGGAAAATATTTACCTAAGTTGTTTCTAAGCCAAAACACTTTCTATACTTCTAATAATGGTTGTTCATCATTGTTAATTATAATAGTCTGTGGTTTGCTGTAGATGTGACTAAATTCTTTCCCAAGGGCTGCAGAAATCAGCTTATATAAAAGAAATTGCTTTTTTATTTAATTGTGAAGAGCAATATGCCAAACTGATACGTAAGATTGTTCTTTCCCAAGTTTCTATAGGATGTGCTTCCTATTCCTTGGCTTCTTTGTTACACGGCATTTCAAATTCAATTCGATCTTTGTCATAAGTTATAGCAACTTTTCCTGTCATTGCCCACATGGCAATGAATATTCAGATTTTTGGGGCTATATTTCAGGCAGTATTTAAACCTTTCAAGCTGTCCACATAAGATCATCTACTGAGTTTCATTTTGCCTCAGAATGCCTGTTTGGCATTTGACAAATGGTGTTTGGCATTTGGACAAAGTGCACTGCTCACCTCACTGCCTTATACTCGGCTTACTACCAATATATACGTCCTGTTAAGACTTTGTATCTGGCATGGCTAATCATCAGCAATTTTTCTCTTCTTGAAGGTGCAAACAAACTTATTTGATCCCTGTATTCACACATGCAATGCACATTTAGAAGCATTTCCCACTAGGCATTTAATGTTATTGCTCACTTAAAATCTCCTATGTGCCACAGATCCAGCCAAAAATTTCAGAAAGCACAGTTGACACTGAACAATGTTTCCTGTGCTCATGTCAGTCTTATTATACTAACATTAAATGCAACAGAACACTAGGCAGGATCTTTAATAAAACCAAACATTTCTGAAAAAAATACCATCAAAGACAGCAGGCATGTTGACTTCAACATCAGATAATTCTTATACTTGTTGGGGATATGCTAGCTAGAAGTGATACAAAACAAATATATTTCATTAAAAAAAAAAAAAAAAACAACCACAGAATCACAGAATGGCCAGGGTTGGAAGGGACTTCAAGGATCATGAATCTCCAACCCCCCTGCCACGTGCAGGGCCACCAACCTCCCCATTTAATGCTAGACCAGGCTGCCCAGGGCCCCATCCAACCTGGCCTTGAACACCTCCAGGGATGGAGCATCCACAACCTCTCTGGGCAGCCTGTGCCAGCACCTCACCACTCTCATGGTAAAAAACTTCCCCCTGACATCCAACCTAAATCTTCCCTTCCTTAACTTAAAACCATTTCCCCTTGTCCTACGAACAGTAAGATCATTACAATAGCATTCATTCAAAGTATACAAAACAGCATATAATAAATATTTGAGTATGTTGTAGGGAAGAAAGGAGTTTTGAACCAGTTGTCGAAGAATGCATCACACATTGGAGGCATAGAGCTTCTCAGGTGTACCAAAAAACAAGATCCTTCAGAAGGTTTCTCAAGGATGTCTAGTTTGCAGTGTGTCTTGTGACCTGGGCTTCTCTGCTACTTCCCTTGTGACTCTGTGATCCACTTGGAGTCTGGAATATCTCAACATTTCATTGAGAACTGCAATCTATGATAAATGCTAAAAAAATCATGTATTTTTATCTACTGTCTTAATTAGAAAAGCATTTGAAAGAACGCCTGTAGATGAACTTTTTGAGAATGAAATAATTAAAAATTCATATCTCCCTAAGTTCTAACGTAGTTTGGGTGGATGTCCTTTATTTATACAATTGCTAGGATTTCTCATCTTAGAGCATTCCAAGTTACAAAAACTGCCCATCACAATAATTTGGAAAAGTCTTGCAAACTTCCTTTAGTGCAACACCCTTTCAGAAGGGTCTACTTATATTAATCAGCTGGAGAACTCTGCTGGGGCCACAGATGACATGTTTAACTTTATCACATTAATTCTAGTTTAAGTGAGACAGAAGGACAGCTCTTATGTTGGGTCAATCATTGCCTGAACTTCACAACACTCCATAAAGTCTTCCTTAGTCTTAGTCTTTGTTGAATTTAAGCTTTTGAGCTAAAGCACTGGTAGTGTATGTGCCTGACACCATGATACATAAGAACAAGAAACTCTGGACCTGCAGTTCATGCTCCTTGCCCTAGCTCTCAAAAAAAAAATTCTAGAGCTGCTACCCAGGCCAAATATTCAAGGCATTTAACACATCTTTGAGAAATCTGTGACTGCTTTACTGATATTCAGAATATTCCATTCATATCAAATTAGTCTAGAAAGTACTCTGCTCTACACTGATGTTAATAAGACAGAATCAAAGATGGAATGTTTAGGTGTTGATCAGCTTAATTAAATATAGTTAGAGGAGCTGTATATAAATTTGATAAGCCACATGTACATATACTACCCGTGAACTCTGAAGCTGCTATTTAAGAAATAAGTTTTATATTAATGTTCCTAATGTCAGTCTTCTTTGTTTCATCAATATATCCAGTGATACTCCTCTGAAGAGTAAAGCTGTTGAGTCCCATACCATGTGACATCTTTTGAAACTTATTCAGTAGATTTATCTCTATAAAAGTTAAATGGTAGGTAAGCAGAAGCACAGCCAAGAATATGACATTCAAGTAATTTTTGTACACTTTTTCTTTTCCCCAGGATAATGCACTGCAACTAGACATTTTACTTTGTAGAAGTACTTGTTTTTGGAAAGAATTAATCACCCATCTTTGTAAATTTTTGAGAAGTAAACATTTACATGGCATCTTTAATCATATTCTTTAATCATAGCACCTTAGTAGAAAAACCTTCTCTTTGTGCAATACTACTTTCTGGTCAGAAAATATATCCATATTTCTACCTGAATCTCTCTTTTCTTCATTAGAGCTTTATAGACTTGACTCTGTTGGTCCTTGACTGTATGTGAACAAAGCCAATGTCAGTGGAGTTCAGGGAAGTCATTAAGGAGAGAATTTCTTTGACCAGAAGTCTCTCTATTGCCTTCTCATTTCTCAACTCCTTTCTACTTTCAGTGTGACTCGTAACAAATACCATAATCTTTTCTTTCTTGAGTATTATAGTCTCTTCTTATAAGAACTCATAAAATATTACTTTCTAAAATCAAGATGCTGGAGTTGCTTTCTCAGTCCAGGTAATGTCCATGTACTATCATCCTGGTTTTCTATTCACCTTTATAGCCAATTGAAAGAGGATTTTATTTTTTTAAGTGTTTGTCCTGAGGTTACATATCTATATATAAACTTTAAAATAATTCCATGATTTACCCTTTTTATTTTGTAAGTAGGATTTTATACTCTTCTTCTTCTAAGTTCCTGTAGCAGAGAATGGCCACTGCTATGCATCAAAAGCATAAAAGACAAAGATTGTGCTCCAAGAAAGACCCTGAAAGTTGTCATTATTTGTCTGGTACTGATTCTTTGTTTGGAGAGAGAGTGCAACAGCCATGAAGTGATGTTTCTACAGAGGAGACAGAAGCTCACATCTCATATCTTGACAGCTGTGAACTTTCTGTATCACAGCCTCTGTCTGTTTACTGCAGTGGTCACATCATTAAATGGCACCCCAAACGCGTGCATCTGCATAAAGACAAAGCTGTAGTCATGGGAACTTAATCAGATAACATTTCCTGTTGTTAACCTTCAATGCCATACAAACAAGCCTTTTAGTTTTGAAGCAATCAGCTTGTATTGTCTGCATCATCTTATTAAATATATTCTATCAGATATGTTATTTTCACTCCTCACAAATATGTCTGATAGCAATTAAACACACACTGAGTTTTAGCAGGTCCATAGATCCACAGTGCTTGATTGCACATCTCTTTGTGTTAATCTTCTTTGCTTCTAGTTTTACGTCTTTTATCTCTGTTTAATTCATGGTTTTCTTTGTCTTTAATTTTGAATAACTAAAGTGACTCCAGAGAAAATTTTTTGAATTTCTATCAGATTTTTTACAACATAACAACATACAGATTTTACAGCTTCACTTCCCTAAAGTATCATACAGGAATATTGCAAGCTAAATTTTTGTCTTAAAATTTAAGGCAAGATGCCATCTTGTTCATGCTACTGCAAAGTTATTTTCGTGTTCTTTTTTCAGTGTGCAATTAAGGCCATGTGGCTACATATACCTGATTTGCTGTTCCGACAAAATGATGGACTTGTACATCTTCAGATTATACCATATAAAAAATTCTTCCTTGCTATTGAAGTTCTGTAATTTCTTAGTTAAAAAGTAACAGCACTTCAGCAATAAGCATTTTAAATTTGACTCTGTGTGTATTTAAAAATCAAATCATAGATGTTCTCTGTCACTCATGAGGGATTGTTGGCACCAGAGTCATTTCTGATAGTAATGTAGTGACTGTTGCTTGTAAACTGAACCCATGTTCCACTGTGAATCTCACAGTTTGTTGCAAAAATCTGAGCAATGTGGGTCATGAAATCCCATAAGATTGCCCCTCTGCCCGTTTTTGTCTCTCACCTTGCCCATTAACTGCCCAGGGGACGAAGTTGCTCCTCTTTTTTCCCATATAGTTTAAGAACAAGAACAAAAAGGTAATGTGCTCCTAGCTTGTGTATGAGAGCAGCAAATGCACAGTAAAGAGAACAGAGCTCCACACGGAACCTTGTTTAGATAACATGTACAGTTTAGTTACTTTGATTTGCATCATATATACAATACCTCATTGCTTGGCATCTGGATTTTTTTCCCCTATTAAAAAAAAAAAGGAAATTAGCATGTAGAATTGGAGGTAATGAAGAAAAATACTAATAATTGTCTATGGTTTATTTATTCTCTGATAAGTGTTGAAACATCTATCATTTGCTGCAAAACTGACTTTCAGGCAATTGTCTGTTGGTGCAAGAGACAGAATCACAGAATCACAGAATCACAGAATCACCCGGGTTGGAAGGGACCTCAAGGATCATGTAGTTCCAACCCCCCTGCCTGGCAGGGCCACCAAACATACACATTTAGATCAGGGACAGATGTTCAAGGAGCCACTGTATTCAGTAGAATACAGTCATTCTCAAAATATTTCCCCTAGAACTCATTTCAGTCCTTTAAATATTTTTTCCTTTAAAAGAAATTCATTTGTATGAAGTCTTTTTAATGAAAATATGCCTTCTTCCTTTTGAATCTTTTTCATTCTCCTTCCTCATTTTATTTTCTATTTCATCAGAGAACAGTGATAGTGCATGCTGAATGAAATACCACGAGCCTTTTTAGTTAATCTGAATGATTTCATTCCCAAGTATAAAATTTTATTCTCTGTGATTCTTTGTGATATTTGATTCTCCACATTCCTGCATGCTACACTGCTCAAGGTCAGTACAAGATTTGCTCACTTCTACTCAATTTAAAGTAGCCAGCCTGGAGGAAAAAATAGAACTACATAACAGTTATGGTCATGCAATGTTCAGAAGGCTACAGATCATCTTTGGAGGCTACATTCTACCACAGTCCTATCTACACGTGTGTGTACTTCTGTGTCTATATGTGCAGGTTTGAAGACTATCTGTATCTGTGAGAGCCACACAAATGTACCTATGGAACAATCTTCTGCTGAATAGCTACTGTACTCCAGATCATTGACAACTTTTTGACAACATTTACTTCAAGATTTTATGCAATGGCCACATGAACTGCTGGGATATGACAAAAGAAAAATTTCCATTTATATACACTCAAACTTAATACACACAAAGCTGCCACTCTACTCTTGTTTTTCTTTGTTTCACTCTCACTGGAGGCAGTGCTGACTTGTTGGATATTTCTTGGTGTAATGTTGGCCCTGAAAAGAATTTGTTTTTCAAGACCATATCAATTTTATAATATTTCACTTGTACTAGGTAATGAAGGAAAATTCCCTCCAGAAGAGTGAGATGATACCTAAAATGCAAAAGCCAGGAGTCTTTCCCAGGTCCAAGCTCTAGACGCATGCTTTGTCTGCACCTCAGCTCCAGGCAAAGCAATGTTTGGGCACGAGCACCAGACTTCAGCGTGGTTTCTAAGATTGGAAGAAAACTTCAGATATCCTCCTTCAGCAAACACTGAAAAATGAAAATCAAGAATCCTGCAATGCCAGGACGGACATAACTGTTGGCCACTGCATATTCCTAAAGCCCAAATTTGCTGAATTACTATTATTACAATCATAGGCCATTCTAGCTCACAACAGAACTGATTTTGCTTGGTACAGCTCTTCACATGGAACATGCATGAAGCATTTTCTTTCTTTCTTTCCGTAATGATAACAAACGTGCAGAAGGATTCTTAACACATTTTCAGGCAGCTCCATTCTTGACATGTTTTGTCATTTCAAAACAAAAGATCTGAAGAAGCTCAAGAAGGTAAAGATCAGAAACTAAGCACAGGTTAAGCTGAAGTGACAAGTAATGTTATCCCTTAACATTTTAGAAGCTTTTTATGCTTTGTGTGTGTGTATTCCTCAGAGGAAAAACAAGTAATTACATTTGAAACTGGCATGATAAATCTCCATTTCTGAAGTGCAGATGCACATAAGTTAAGGAAATAAAGATGAACCACAATGTGGTGGAAGCTCTGAATACGTCTGCCCGCAACATGCCTACCATTTCCATATTTGGAAAAATATGGAAAATTAAAAACTACATTTCAAACTACATTTTTGAAAGTGACATTTCATGTTCAGAAATTCATGCTGGGATTATCCAGACTGATATTTATTTTTACTCTAGCATATCTATAGAGTATACTATATTTTTCTCTTTCATTTTCTTCCTCAATTACTCTCTAGAGAAACAAATACAAATAGAAACATGCCTGTAAAAAATGAGGACCTACTCCTCATACATGAAATAATTACATCACTGACTGCTGAAATTGAAATTTTAATTCAAGCCAAAACCAAATTGTCATCATATAGGCAGCATCAATGCAGGCAAACGGAGGTTGGAGACACGATAGAATGAATGCATCACAATAGAAAACCATTTTGCTCTTCCATTAATTAGAAGAATCACTTCAGCACGAACCTATTTCTTTCTATTCACTTTTTGAAACATTTTTTTCGCAATAACACAGGTGTTTAAAAAAAAATAAATTTAGTGATTATAGGGGAATACAAATTAATGAGAAAAATGCTATCACCCACTCATCACAGAAGCATGAAGTACAACTGGCTTTTACTTACTAAACAACAGTCAACAATCAAAAGTAAATAATCAAATGAATATGGTTGGACTGTATCTGCTATATGAAACTTATCCTACCTGAGAAATATTTGCTAACTGCTATTAGCTGTTAGTAAGCAGAAAAAAAGCCTGCTGTTAATCAGTAGGTACTAGAGTGGGGGAAAAAAAAAAAAAAAAGAAAAAAAAAAAGGCAGATCTATAGCTTCCTTGCTGTTCTTGGGAGACAGATTGTGGTTATTGTGAAAAATTTTCAATCTTTACATATTCATCACCTGTAATATATTCATCTGCCTTGCCAATGATGGATTTTCCCACTGAAAAATCCATTTCTTGTGATAGATTTCCACAGCAGTGGCCTTTCATTGAAGCAGTGTAGTGACACAGTATTGCAGCAAGTTTCTTTCTGGCTGACCACTGCCATTTTCTTTTTGCTCAGATTGCAGTTTCAACAAAGTTTTCTGTTGCTGTGCCTGAAGTGAACAGCTTCCAAGCAAACCACATTCAGGCCTTTGTCACTGTGTGGGAGTGAAGGACAATGCAGTCCAGCCTCATCTGCTTGTAAGCCAAGCTACCCTACTGCTGTCCTGTGGTAGAATGCTTAAGGATGACTGCTGCACATAACCACAAGCAGCCTCCACAGATGCATGCAAGACACACCCAGCAATCCACACACTGCTATGTATCCTTCCCACATCCAACATTTTTGAACTTTGTTTAATTGCCCCAAAAATTGCATTGTAATGAGCAGGCAGGTATGTGTAGCAGATCTGTTAGGTAAGATTAAAGTTGTCCGCTGCAGCTCACGTCTTCTCGCTTCACTTTTGACTTCATATACCAGGGCAGACCTCTGGTTTGGTGATGGCAAAAGGTGAATTACAACCTTTATGTACTTTACATACTAAGGTAAGATTTAGCTTGCAGGGACTGAGAAATGACTGAGATTGGCATGCCAAATATACTGCTCCCTGAGCTTTCCAGAGAGAAAATCTTTACTTAATCAGTAAAGCAGCCACATTACAATCTTCCACACTGAGATTTTGAATTACGGTTAAAGCATTCAAAGGCCAATTCTAAAAAAAAAATCTTTAATCACCAGATGATAGTGTATCATCAACAGTTTATGATTGTGACCAGATAGGCAGCCAACCGTGCCTATCCAAAGGCAGTAAAGTGATAAGAAAAAAGATTTGAAAAACAGTGGCTGTAACCACCTCTCTGAGTACAATTTCAGCAAGAAATTCTTATCATACAAATGCCTTTTCAGTGTACCCAAAAAAGTGAAATGTGGTTATACTACAGTTTACTTACACAGTATGGTAGACAGACACATCATCCTATGAAAAACATATAACAAAAATACTTGCCTTCATACATTATAAAAATGTAATTTTAATTGGCACATACATATTTATAAACGTATTAGTATCTTGTGACTGTTTCTCTGTTCACATAGGTCTTTTACACTAAGTTTGTTGCTAACAAAAGACTGGTTTGTTTGGAAGCTTGGATCATCTTTCTCATTAGCACTGAAGGTCTGAAACAGAAATGTTTGTGGTGCTCTGCTGTAGTGTTTCTCCTTGAACTGTGACAAGTACTTCTTGGGATTTTAAGATTAAATTTATTTTTTCTCATCGTCTAAGCAGGCTCAATGATATCAAATGTCTGCTTAAACTGTAGAAACTATTTTGCTAGTTGAATAAAGCAAAGAGTGATGCTCCACTTGTGGTTTAGCTTCTGGTGAAGCTCCTTGAGGAAACACTTGACAGGCTTCTTCTTCGAAAGTTGCTTCTCACAGTCTGAAAAACTGAGAAGCACAGGAAAGTTCTGTGTTCATGGATCAGAAATTGGGATCATGGTTGGGCTGCTGCTGGCTGATGAAAGCTGGAGAAATACAGGCAACAAATCTGTTGAAAATATTTCTGATAAGTCTCATTAAAAGAAGGCATCTTGCCCACATTCATATGCTAGTTGAGCCCCAAACCCTTTCCTCTTGGTGTGACTACTCTCTGGGCACTGACTGCAGACAATAATTGCAGACTCACCTCCTTGCAAAGTGTGTAAGCAAATGGGTAAATGCAGCAATCAAGAGTTATTCAGCTAAAGAAAGGAATGATTCAGTAGTTTTTAAATAAATCAAGAATGAATTCCAGCAAACAGAAAATAAATTGAGAAAAATCCTCAACATAAGACAAAGGACAAAGAGAAGACTGAATGTTTAAAATTGGATCACTAATGCTTGTCTTTGTTTCTGGATGGAAGAACAATCAGGAAACATATGAGGTAAAAATGTAAATGGGAATTTCTTAAGTTTTCCAGTGAAACAGAATCATAAACACTAAAATATCAGCTTGATTTAAACTAAAAATAGAAGTTCAGAATTATCTGTGAATGCTTAAAAAGTTTGAACTGTTTTGGTCTGCCACTTTTAAAGTTTGTACTTTTATAACCATGTTTTCAGAAAAACATGGTTATAAAAGTACAAACTTTAAAAGCTTTCCTACAAGTGCTCTGAAATTTCCACTGTGGCTTAATAGGCATGGGTGTCCAGCCTTTTGGATTTCCTGGGCAGCACTGAGAAAAGAGGGATTGTTTTGGTTGCTGCTGTGAAATTGGTGCAGGCCCAGGGCTGGGCTGCTCAGTGGGGCAGAGCTGCTGCCATGATGGCATGGGGCAGCTGCAGTGTGAGCCGGGCTGGGCCACAGGAGGTTCATGGGATGAGGACTAGACATGCCTTCAGTCTATCTTTTAATTGCCTCTGTCCTTCAGATTAATGTGCTCCATTGTGCCCTACATCTTTGTTTTTTCACAGAAGAGTCTTTAGTTTCTTTTTAATCTACTTTTTGTGTTTCTCTAAAGGAACTGGAGAGCATGGCTTTGTATTTCAAATTTTAAAGGACAAAAACTGGGTTTTTAAACAGATTTTTCAATGGAAGAGCAACATACTAGTTGCTAACCTGACTAGCAGCTCCATGTTTCTCCCATGCTAAGTAAGCTCTGCTGATTTCAAAAGATGCGTGGAGGTAAAATGTCACTTGCCTTCAGGGCAATCCCTAAAAGAAAACGTGAGGAGTCACACACTTCATTTTCCCTTCTTTCACAAAATGTTCTGATCTCAGCTAAACAATCTAACAGTAATCAGATGAGAGAAGCTACAGAAGAGGAGCTCACATGGTAAGAAAATAATAACCTGCAAATCCTACCCAGACATATCCTGTTTCAGTTTCTGTGTGATGCTTCCTTCTCAGCCCACCAGAGCTAGGTTTTGCCTTCACTTGAGCAGTTAGTCCCATCTCTTGACAGCTTAAATACTGCTGACTCCACGCTTCCTCCTTTTGTATGGGGAGATAAGGTGGTGGTAACAGGGTATGGTAATGCCGAGCTCAACCCCGTGAGCCTAGGGCTCCATTCCCTGCCTGTTGCTGAAGCACTGTGCTCAGAAACCTACTGAGCTAACATAAAGCAGTTTGTAGATTATTTCTGTAATTTATAAATTATGTGGTGCAGTATAATGATAACAGTGCAGATTACAGATTAAGCTGACATCTTAACAAACATCTTCTTGTGGATGCTGCACTGCAGCAAAAGAGGTTATTGCAAAGTGACCTGACTTACATTTACATTTTCGGTAAATGAATCATCATGCTTTATAGATCTTAGATAATCAGCAGTTAGAACAAGAAATAGAGACCAAATGGCCACACTGAGAGATTAGTATGCTCCAGGCAAAAAGATGGGAAAAGAATACAGAGGAGAGGAAGAAATTATACATGGAGATATAAAACTCTGTGCAGTTTTTAAGCAAAAAAGAATTGAAATTGTTTTGAACTTTTCTTTTTACTTATTATTTATTTTGTTTCCTAAGAATTTTTTTATTGTTCAATACATAATTAGTGTTTTCTAGAAAGTGAAACTCCTTTCCTACATTAAATGTAATTATATTTAAAAGCATAGTTTATCGTCTATAAATTAAGCTTCAGTTCTCATCACATTCTGTCTTCCTCAGTTCGAGCTTTCTGTGGTCTGTAAATTGGTTTTAATGATTTAGGAATTCCTAACAATTCTAGCCTTTATAGCTCATTAATTACTTAACATTCCATTAGCAGTCCATTTTGTAAAGAGGAGAAAGAAAATAAGCTACAAGTGCTGAATATAAACAGAATTAAATATGCTAGAAGCCATTTAGAATATGGATGTGTTATAGAGCTTTGATGTGACCTATTTGTGATTAGTGTGCTCAGTGCTACTGTTCGCTCAGCACAAACAGAGCAGACTGAAGGTGGCAATTCATTGTCTTCCACTGTTCTCTTCACTCCTCAGAGTGCTGTAAAACATATTTTGCTTCTGGCATAGTCCACAGACACGGTCAACACATCTCTTTGCAGATGTCAGGTATTTTGGGAGACATTTTGAGTGTATTTTTCCTGAGTGGTTGTAGATCAAAAGCAAAAGTAAACGGCTCCTTGATTTCTGCAAATAAGATGCTGTGAAACTACCTCACAACAATGCACAGCCTCATAAACCGATGGACAGGAAACAAGTGGTGACTTTTTTTTTCTTGGCCTATTGCCACCATTCAGATCTGTTGAATCTTAAAGAAATATACTTTCAAAGGCTGCTGCTGTAACAGCAGAGAACTCACTTGTACAGAATGTGTGATATCTTGACTTTTCCATCAGGTATCACTTGCTCCCAGATTGTCATGGAATTGATTGTTAATGATTTCTAAGTGCCATTAAGTTCCAGCATCATGTTCCCTTGCTGAAGAAAAAAAACCTCCTTGTTCCTTTTGGTCTTTCTCACTGCATGTTCTATCTCAGAAGTATGATTATGGAATGGACTCAGATTGCTTGGACATAAATGGAACTTCTTGATTAACTGCTAAATCATGTCAGATAAGGGTCACAAGGATCAGAGGCACCTCTCATTTTTCTGACATGACCTTATTCCCCCTACAGTAGTGCAGAATACTATTCAGTGACTATTCTAAACAGCCTTGGACAAACCAGATCTTTCACTTAATGAGATCATGCATATGGACATTGGTTGCCCTGATACTAATCTTTAATTCTATATCATGGTAAATTTGCTGTATTGATCATATGTAACTGCTAAACTAACATCTGAACTCAGCACTGAAAGCAATTACCTGCCACCTAATGAATTCTCATAGCTGCATCTATTCTACAGCCCATACCTATCCCATAGTGTGTTCTCTCCTTTTGTCTAACAAGCAGAACTACCAGAAAATATCAAAGTTTCGTCTCTGCTGGAAGCTTTCTTTCAAAATTTCTTCTAAAAAAACCAGGATAGATCATAAATTAAGAGCACTTCATTTTACAAAGCCTTCTGCTCTTCAACTCACTTAACCTTTTGATCCTCCTTATAACCAGCAGAGGAAGATATTATGCAGCTGTTTTCCACCTTTAATTAGCAGTTACTGATGTAGACACCACCAGCTCTGGAAAACCATGTCAGTATCAACAAAGATGAAAAAGATGCTTGGTACTGAAAATAAACATATAAATTAAATGTGAATATAAATAGTAAAAAAAGATTAGTATGCCTTAAGCAGCACTATCTAAAGGATGGGTAAAAAATTATACCATAGTGTATCAACAGCCTATGGAAAAGCTACATGCCATAATCTCCTAAAGAGTTTACTCTTGCCCAAAGCATTTCTGCATTCTCAGTTTTGCTTTGGAAAGTTGGTACTAGTATTTAGAAACTCATCATACTCTCTTCTTATTCAAGTGATAATGCAATGAGCATACATACAGAGCCTGGAGTGCACTCCCAGCACCTGGGAAACAGTCTGTATTTCCCTGTTCATTCAGATCTATTATAATAGCCTAAGCTTGTGTCATTTTATTTTTTCACTAGGCAAAAAAGGAATCTAAAAATCAACTACATTTGAATACCTAACAGCACATGTATTTTATGTTTAATGTTCTACCACCGTCTACTTGCAGGTGACTTGAGAGTCACTGACAAAAATAAAAAATGAAAATTCCAAAACCAGTTACCAGAGCAATCCAATAACCACAGCCCTCTTGCTACAACTTCTTCCTGCCAGTGGAATATTTTTTGCTGTACAGCCAACACTGTTATTATTTGGGAGTCACTTTCAGCATGTCTTCATGATTCTTCTTTCAAGTTCAATTTATTTCTAACACCCTCTGTCCTCAGCATACCTTTCAACCACTCTAAGTCACTTTAGTAAATATCTTCCTTGTACGAGATGTGATCTGAGGTACTTAGAAATTAACTATACAGATGCTGTTGTACTTTATTAGAGTATTCAAAAAGCAAACAACAGAGGTACTAGCTGGATGATCACTGTGAGGGAGCCTTGGGGCCTTCTGAATAAAATACATCTGATTTGGAGTGGGAAAAAAAAAAAAAAAAGAGGATTTTTTGAGATTTCTACAGTTGACGCATCAGTAATGAAGTAGGTTGTGGAAAACAAAATCCAATCTGTCCATGAGGAGACAATAAATGAACAATACACACATGTGCAAATGCATAATGATACAGACATAACAAACTGTGCAGAACAAGCAATGGTGTGGTACTATATGTGCAAGAAGAATTAGAATAGATCTAAGGCATTAGGCAAGAACTTAGGATCATTTCAGAATTTGTGGATGTGCCTCAATATTAGTGGTAGCACAGCTTTTTTCTGTATGTATATTTACTATGTACATATACAAGTGCATATACATAAAACATGCATTGTGTCATCTAGTAGGATGTGTATATGAACTTGAGCAAATGAAAATGAAGAGGTAATCAGGAGAAAAAGTATTCCTCGCATTTGGGTCTGTTAAACTGTGGAAGTATTTCTTCAGGGAAGCAGTGAAAACATTATACTTCAGTCATTTCAAACTGAATCGGGCTACATATTGTTTCTTTTATGTGAATGTCATTCTTGCTTTGAAAAGGTTTGTTTTCTTTTGTACTGATATAGCCCAAAGCAGAATTTACCTCCTTGGGAACAATTTATTTTATTAGGAGTTAGCAGGGAGAGCGCATACACAATCCACCAGCTCTTATCTCATTCTTAGCACTTATGAGAAAAATGAGAGATCTCTGAAAATAAATACTGTAATAGATTTTACTATGCATTTACATAGTTGACTGAATATTCTAGGATTTCCTAACATGTAGATGACACAGTCTATAATGACTTGTATAGAGGAAGCACTTATTTATGTAAAACAGGCACACTTGAAACAGTTTAAGTGGAAAACCTGCCATGTAATTTAATCCAAACAGACTGCCGTCAGTAGAATATCTCTCACCTATTATTTAGGTACCTCATTTCCTTGGAGCAGTGTACCTCCAGTTTGGTTTCACTCTGTTCTCATTTGTACTAGGAAAGTTCATCAGTGTGCTGATGTATTTGGAAAGAAAACCAAGTTTGAGAATACAAATGTGAAAGGGAGTGCTTCCCTGTTCTACTTTTAACAGTCCTCTATTAATTACTAAATAAAGATAATTTATTACAGTGGAAAAGAAAGATCTGTATGTTTTACTAGCAATATAGCTGTACTGCACAGCTATACAGTATTTATAATTTCAGAAAACTACTGACTGTAAGTATTCATTAATGGTGAACTGTGTGGTGCTTTGCTTCATGTTGTCTATTCAGTCAATCTGCCAGTTGATGAATCACTACAATAAAATAGTTGTATAGCATTGCACAGGGATCTCAGTCATCAAGTGTGGAAATGGTTTTGATCAACAGTGTTACTCAACATCTCCTGAAGTGAGTGCACTGGATGGGGACTCTGAGGAGACTCACCATGGCTAAAAAGCTTTACTGGTGCCCTGACTTTCAGAAAGTTCACGTGTAATTCGTAAATTGATTAAAAATGAAATCAGATGCTTGAACTTTGGCAGTTGGCTTTGACAGAATTACTTTAATAAATAAGTTTGAGAAGTATGATTTTTTGTATATAAACCTGACTTTTTATTTAAAATAGCATTACAGTTACATTAAAATAATCCTAAAACACCATCTTCTGTTTTCCATATCTATTAGTTCTCTCTGGACATTGCCTATCATTGCGTTCTTCTGAAATTGTTCATTCTTCACTTCTTTCATGCAGAAACTACTCTGTTAGTTTCCAGAGTGGGTGACAAACTGTTCACTCGCTGTTGTACAAGGGCTGGTGCAACCTGGAGGAGCTGAGCTTAGTTCAGCCCTGGTGGGGTGAGCATCAGCATGCCCTAACACTGCTGTGAATGGAAAGATTCTTAATGGTGCTCGATCTAAGAGGTCAAATAAGGAATGCATGTAACTTGCTTCTTTTGCCAAGCGTGTGAGGTCTCTTGGCGCTCTTCCATTTTAGGAATAGTTACAAGCACTTCATTTGGCTTTCTGGCTTCTTCCTGTGCTGCTTTTAAGAACTAATTTCTGTATGCAACAAATTTGGGAACAAGAGAGAGCTATCTACAGTCATGTAAGCAGAAAATTTGGCTGCTGTGCGAGCCCCATCTTTCCCACTGAAAAAATGGAACAGAAAGTGCTCTGAGGCCATCACCCATTCTTCTCAGAGACATTAGATCTCTGTTTCCTGTGACTTTCTCAGGGTCACCCTTGAAAAAAAAAGGGTGAATAAATATCTTGTCACATGGATACTTCCTTCTGCACTTCCCCTCCTCAGGCAGTTGCAGACAGCAATAAGGCCACCTCTCACTATTGTTTTCTCTAAACTAGATGAACTAGTTTGAGGAGACTAGACAACTAGTCTCCTCAGCCTCTCCTCACCATTCATGCCTACCAGTCCTTTTACCAGCTTTGTTGCTCTCCTCTGAAAGAATCTCAATGTCCCTTTTGGAACCTAGAATGGAACTCAGTACTCCAGGTGAGGCAAACAGAAGGGTGTAAAGTCTCTTATGGGAATTTGAACTATGCTGGACTTTCCTTTGCCCCCTCACCTCCATGTGACTAACATTGGGCATGTGCCACTACACACTCCTGAGGGACCCTGGAGACGAAGGCACTGTGGTGCAAACTGAAAAGCAAGATGGAGGGGAGGGGGGCATGCAGCAGAGGCATGAATGTGATCCACATATGGCCACCACTGCCTCCCTGGGCAGCCAGAGTCTTTGGAGGTAGTTTGGAAAATGTTTCCTCAGGCCTTACATTGTTCCCTTAGAACACACAGGAGTGTATGTGTACTTGGAAATCAGGCTTTTCCTGCTGTGCCATTTTCTAGGTGAAACAATTTACAGTACTGGCAAGCTATCCTAATGCAGTTTTTCTAGATAATAGCAGGCTTATTTGTAATTCTGTCCACAGATTTTGGGTTTGAATTTGGCTTAGATTTTCCCACAGTACTTGAAAAATTATTTAAAATTCTCCAGGGAAGGAAGAGCTTCACAGTCTGTTACCCAGATTAAATACTTTTTGCTCCTCATAAGCTTACCACAGCTTCACCAATTTTTCTTGACCTGTCTGTGCTGTTGGCATGTCCACTCACTGTTTAAAGCCATTTCAGTGGCCCGAAGTACTCCTGCATTCACCTGCATTCAGTCTGTGCTCTCCTCTACCTTCCTTGTTCTGGTGTAGAGACTTTAAAATCCTTTTGCCCATCTGCATCCCAGAAGATAAATACAACCTTTCCCCTGCATTGTCGGTGCTGTCAAAATTATCCAGCCATTAGTTCCAGTAAATTAGAGGGCTCTATTTTGTGAACTCAATCCTAGCAGTCCTGGCACCTCTTACATCCTGAAGTGTCTTTTTCAAACGGTGTTAATGCTGAGAACAAAACATCACTGCTTCTAAATCTGAACTGGCTTCCTGTATCCTTCTGAGTGAAATGATTTAGTCAGGTTAGTCAGAGAGTGTTGCATTTCAACAACACAACTATTTTTCAATAAACATTAAAAACAACATGTGCAGTTCTCTTTAACACTGGGAAATTCCATTTTATTAAGATCTGAGCAGAAAACTACTTTTGGATGACCTGAAAAGTAATTTGCAGGTTAAATGTGTCTGTGTTTGGGGGGTGATTAATGATTGTATCTTCAGAGTAATAAAAATCATTAGAATCACTTCTCAATTTCCTTCCTTTTATGAAAAAGGAAAGAGTGAAGTGTTTACACATAGATTTCTTCCTTACATCTTCGCTCACTTCACACTTTTACTCTGTGAAGTAAATAGCTTCATGCTGCACAATTTTTATAAAGAAATCTAAAATGATACAAAGACTTTGTGGCCCAGGCTTCAGAGAATCAAAGTGTTAACTAACTTAAGATTCACTGAAAATAAAGCCTATCTCAACATAATCTTTTCTGTGAATTGACAGATGATGCTGAGATATACTTTGTTTTCCTGCCACCTGATATCAAATCAGGACATTAAAGGTGGGCAGTTATAAAATCTACAGCAGATGACAAAGACTTCCAGTGCTACCAGAAGAACTGTAACAGGAGGTTTGCAACACAGAAATCCCAGAAATCCCCTGATTGTCGTTGAGCAAAGCAGAAAGATGGGTGCACTCATGCAGGAAGATGCCATAAAACACACTCTGCCTTTTGCCTGTAGTTTTAGCAGCAATCTAAAAAAAAAAAAGAATGCTGCCAGTCCCACTGTCACCCTACAGATATTGTGAGATTTTCACGGAGAAGAAGGGTCCTTAATACCACCTGGACATGAAGAAAATCCCATAAAGTTTTCATGTTTTCACATGTACATATACATATATACATATATAAATATAAAGTATCTGCAGCAGCTATCACATGGTGATCTTAAGCTCGTAATGATAAGAGGTTACTATTCCATGCTTTTGCAATTTATGGAATCAGGGGAAGAAGAGTGGCTTCACCTAAGGGACTTTGAATCTTTCTGAATTATGAGTCTCTCTCTGGAGGTTATTTACTTTCACTCTTCATTCACTTCTGTCTTCACTGATATGAAGATGTCAGCAAGAACTGCAAGTGTCCAAATAGTGATAATAAAGTGATTGTGTTATTAGGCTTGTGATAAAAGGCTGTAAGTAAATTTTAGCTTTCCTCAAGATAACTAAATCACTGTAAAGACAAGAACTGGTCAGTAAAAACTGTCAGTAAAACTGGTCAGTAAAAACTGATTCCAAGGACAGAATCTGCAGTGTGTTTTACTATCATTTCTCAGGAGTGTGTTGCTCAGGAGCATTTGTACTGTCTTCCTTGTGTTAAAGGTTCTCCACCCTCATCAAGCCATACATTTGTAATCAATATCCATTGACCAACAAAACCCAACAGTTCTGATCTCGTCATATCCACTACTGATTAAAAAATACTGAATTAACACACTACGAATATTGCTGATCCTAAGTCCATATGCATATCTCTAAATTGAGCATTTTCTTCAACAAGTCAATGGCTCACTGTTTGCCTCCTGATGCATGCAAAACTCTACATATCTGTTTCCCAAAGAATATAAGATGTATGCTACTATCTGAAAGTCAAATGTGCCTTAAAGTATTCTTTATATTCTCTGATTTACATTTTTCTTTTCACAACATTTTGACTTTGGATATTTTAGGTAACCCCACCTCTTGATATTAAATCTAGAAACATATTCTGCAACTGAGTCTTAATATCCTGACACAATTATATAGACTGAAAGTACTGTGCCTAAGACTTTATTTTCTACAAAGTCAGTTATCAATGCTCAAAAAGTGTTTTATTTTTGAGTGCATGCATTTCTTCTCTGCAGGTTGCAGGGGGAGGAACACAGATAGCTCATGGTAGGTGGTCACTACTCAGAAACAATTTTTTTCTACAACTGAATAAAAAGGTGTTTGGATGTGTTGGATGTGTTGGATGGCTGTTCTAAACTAAATTTGCACTGCAGTGTTCGGAGCAGAAAAAGATACTTTAAAATCATATGGATGGCATATTTTTACAGACAGTACAGTCTGAAGTCAAAATTACTGTATGGTTTATTTTTCTGTTTGGAAACCTTCTATACTGAACACTGAATTCCCTGTACTGATAGAGGTGGTTTGTTGTTTGTTTCTTTTTAATGGAGTCATAGTAATAAATATCTTGGACTCGGTCTGTGAATATATCTGAATGTACTGCTTTATTTTTGTATCTCAGTTGTGACAGCCCTTGGCTTTCAATCCGATTGTCTGAGTCACACTGTTACCAAACTCCAAGGAGAGAAAAATGTCAGCCCTACAAACTTAGAAACAACAGGATTACACTCTTCTTTTTATTTGAAGGACACATTTCTCTTTCAACTGTATCACTTTCTTAACATTATATTTGTTCAGAAGAGAGAAGAGAAAAATCTGACAATGCATTCCATTGTGTGTTATATTTAGGAAGACCTACAGCCATACAGCTTGTAACAGATTCCAGAAATACTTACCTTGTGTTAAGAGTCATCGTATTCCATATTAGGAGACCATATGGTTGTTATAAGAGAACATCTTAAAACTCTTGCTGTGGTATACCATTAAAGTGAGACCAGGAGGGGCTATTGAATACAAGCTGTTAAGTAGAGGAGAAGGATGTGTAAATCCTGTTTCTGGGAATAGCATCCAGAAAATTGTAACTTTCTTTTAAGAACTTTAATCGCATCAAGTGTTCAAAATCAGAACCATGGAGATCTACTTACTCCTTGGTGAGTAGAACTGACTGGCAAAGGAGAATATAAAAGCCCTACGTGTAGCCAACTTCCTAGTAGATCAGCATGTGGAGATGCCTGGAAGATTTTGTTGGATTTTGCACAAAACAAATTAAAGGAATTTCACTTCAGGAAAATTTCAAAGTAGTTTAGGTTTGGGCAGACTTTGCAGTTTGCAAGCAATGTACCTCAGGATAGCATTAACCTTAGCGATTACTAATTAAATATTTGTATAAGGCATTATTTTTATGAGGAGGGGAAGGTTTTGAAAGGAGAGAAAATGAGACCAGAAAAATCAAGGGAATTTACAGATTCAAAGCAGAATTTGATAAAAAGGATAGAAATAGACGGGGAATGGGAGAAAATCAGAGTATTTAGTATAATCCAGTCAGCTGTGTACCTATTTCAACAGCCAGGAAGGGGTGTTTTCAAAAAGTTGATGGCAGGGCAGAAGCAGGCATCTCAGACCAAATATCCTTCATCATCTGACATGAAGTAAGTGGAAGTCCTGGTAATTGTCAACTGTTAGACTATTGTTCCTGAAAGCCTGAGTTATACTTCCTTGTCATCTTGGTGGTTTATCTTGACTTTCTACTTCATGGATTTCCCCTTGTGACTCAATATATTTTATCATTGAAGACATAATTGATCACTGATTATTTATCTATTTATTTATTTGTGTAGAATCAATAGCAACACATAGGTTTGGGAGAAAGTACTACAAGAGTTTTTCTGAAAGCTCCTGAAAGCCTTTTTCTGTTCCTTTATGATACATGGAATAAGCTTCAGCTTTTTCAGATTTAATCATTGCTTTGCGTAATACTTTAAACATTAATAGAACAGTAGGATTTACTGCCGATTGGTTTCCCCTTGTGAAACATTCTGGAAGACATGTGAGCTGAAGCCACAAAGTCAGAGCACCAACAAAGTGAGCAATGTATGCAGAAGTGTAACGTTGATGAAGTAGCTGAAAAGAGAAAAAGCAACTGAGCATAGCAGTGGATTTGAAGAACAGTCTTGCAGCAGCACTGACTTAACGTGTCTTGTCATGAGCTTTATAAGCAGAAGCCTCATATATTACAGTGCAGAAAAGATGAAGAATGCACTGTTGAAAAGCACTTTTATAAACAGCATGTTAACATCCAAAAGTAAGGGGATGCTTGTCACATGTTTATCCTAGTGGTTTTGGCAAAGCCTGAAGTCCACTGTTTTGCTTCATATGGCTTTCTGCAATAAAAGAATTCTTAAGAAGTTTTTAAAAGTTATCATATAGTAAACAGAATCTGGAAAGAGTACAATCTCTTTAATGCTTTCTTAGGTTAACTGTCATCTGCCACTCTCAGATATATGTCAAGTGGCATGACACCTAGAAAAACTGAGATGAGAGCTGAACACAGATCTTTGGGATTTTCATGATCTTTTACTGTGTAGAAAGAAGAACTTTATATTTTCTCTAGCACTTGACTTGCTGCTGCTGTTGTAACGTTACCCATATCTCAGTGTTGTAGTTTTATAGTTTCCTTTTGAAGATGATAAAGACAGCTTTGGGATTTACTTATGCAGGTCTTGACTGTATTTTTGTTTCCTTTTTTCTTTTTCTTTTTTTCTTTTCCTCTTAACTGGCTTCCTCTAACATGATTCACATAATCTTCCTGAAGCAACAAGTAATTAGAAACAAAGACTTAGCATTCCTCAGCTTGAGGTCTCTGGAGCCTACATATGATAACAGTGTGAACATAAGCTTGGCAAATTTGATTATGGGTTTTGGTGTGTATGCCAAATTACATCCTTAAAGTCTCATGTGGTCACCAGCAGCAGTGGATGCAGATGGTTAGGGTATCTTTGAGTGATCGGCCCTGTGGTGTACATGTCACATGCTCTGTAGCCTCACACAATTTAAGGTGACTATATGGAAAGGAAGATATATGCTCACCAACAGAATTAATAATAGAAGTGAAATAAAAGTTTGGAATTCCCAGGTAATTTCTGCACAAAAAGAATTACTGCTGAATCATTATTTTACATGGTCTATGAGCATACACCATAGAAGAAGGCTCTTGTAATTGAAATGAATGCAGTATGTAAATCCTTTAGCTTAAAGTCAGGTCTGCAATACACAGAATAGTGCACTTTTGTTCCTGCAGTAAGAATAGCCATGAAATGTTAGTGATGCTGATAAACAGCCATTTTTTACAAACAAACAAACAAAAAACAACAGAAGACAATTTTTTGGAGGGAGATTGTTGTTGTGGGTTTTTTTTTTGTTTGTTTTTGTTTTTGTTTTTGATTAAAAAAGTGATTTTCCCTACTACAGCCTGCTGTAGCATAACAGCATCACACAGCATTCACGTAAATGCAGGTGCAAGGAGTGTTCGAGTTCTTCTTCATGGTTCCAGCAGGCTCCATCTTTAGTAGCTCGACTCTGAAAAACAGTGTGAATAGGGGGTAAAAGTTAACTTTGTAATCAAACAAGAACATTAATCTAATATCATAATCTGACATTTCCTAAGTTTCGGTTATCAGAGAAAGCCTGTGGTGAGAGGAACTGTCAGAAAACAAGGAATAGAGATGTGCCAAGGAGTGCCGGAGGAGATATGGTGGCCGTTTATACTTTGAATAACTGAATCAAAGAATAGCTTGGGTTGGAAGGGACCTCAAAGATCATTTAGTGCCAATCCTCCTGCCATGGACGGGATTATCACCTACCAGATCAGGTGCTACATCAGGCTGCCCAGGGCCCCATCCAACGCAGCCTTAAGCACCTGCAGGAATGTGGCACTCACAGTTTCTTTGGGCCGCTTCTCACCGTAAAGCTGTTAATTGCTCAATCCAGTAATTTTAAACCTTGGTCTTCTTCCAGTTTCTCATTTGTATACAGCATGACATAAATTCAATTTTCACTGTTGTGAATGAAAAAAAAGAATAGGTATACCTCAAAATTAGAGTCCTAAACATGTAGAATGCGGTAAGTACCAAATATACAAACACAGTATATGCAAGTATATGCATTAGCACAAGTAACTCCATTTGGGGAACAGAGCAGAGAACCACCCAAAGGCACAGTTATTAAAACAAATTATAATCTTTTGAGGTGTAAATGACACCTTTCCTTTGATGACAGACTACCTTTCCCCTCATTTCCTTTGGTGATCCTCCTTCCCTAGCTACTTCTTCCTATTGAAAATCCTCAGAAATACAGACAAGATGAATTCTCTCATGCAACAATAATGATAGACTTTGATCAGCTCTGGAAGCTGATATTTGGTAGCATCTGGCTACAGTAATTTGGTTGTGCATCATATACAGTTCTACTTTCTCTTCCATATTTAAATGCATCCATTGTCTTACCACAGTTCATTAGTCATACATATTCATAAAATATGTAATGCAGCATAAACTAGTTTACATTGTCAGAGCAAACAAAATATTTGTCATCTTCTCATTTTTAACATGAAAGTATTAAATTGCAGTAACAGATCTTGCATGCATTTAGACTGTAAGATCAGTTAAAGAACAAGCCTGTTTAAAAAATAGAAGAAAACTTAAAACATAGAATCTTTCCATTTGAATCCAAAACGCATATAGACTATTCTTAATTGAAAAGATATGAAGTTTCTTTCAAAGGTAGAACTACCACTGAACACAAAGAATTGATTTAATATTCCAGCTTCCTGATCACATATAAGTATGAAATCCACTTTAGAGAATTTTCAGGATTTTAAAACTGGTCCAGAAACCATGGAAACCACTGAAGGATTCCACTGACATCAGTGTTCGCTAATTCTTTTTTTTTTTCTTTCTCTTTTTCTTTTTTTTGGTTATTTTTCAATCTCAGACCTCCCAAGTTTTGTCAGGTGGATGATAGAAAGTATCTGTTTGAGGACCTGGGACACAACAAATGCATCAGCTGCTACAAAATATGTATTTTTATGTAGCATTCTCAAAGGATGACTTCAACAACAGAAGTATTTTTTTGTTCGCTCACTAAGTAAAATTACTGAGAAACTTAATTTGCTGTTGATTTTGGAGGCAAATCTGCCACTGGGGTTTATTCTGATTTTAATTCTGTTTTTCAACGTCCAGGAGCCAAACACAATTTTAGCAAACGTACGATTTGTAAACAACTTAGAATTAACATCATGGTGGCAATGCTTTTAAATAGTTTTAATAGATCATTTGGCTGGTGTGATTAATGCTCACATTATGCTGAAGTATATGTTGTAAAAGCAATGATTATCCTAGGCCCATTTTTTTTTTTTCTTTTTGTAATTCTGTAATTTAATGCATAATTCTGTAGAAATTTGCCTGTAATGTGGGGTAGTCATTCATTAAACAAACATTATGAGCAAGTTGAAGGTCAAATGTTTTTTGAAAATTGTTATAATAAAATTAGCATGTGTTTGTATCTAGTTCCCCATGATTATTACAAAAATATGAATAAATACGCACAGAAGACAAGAATTACCATTTGAAAATTTCTAACATTGCATGGAGTTAATTTTACACCCTCAGAAATTTTTAAAGCCATTAGTCTGAACTCCGAATTTACTGTGACTACATTCATGAGGGCCTTCGATCTCTGATTAGTACGAATAGAAGTTGTCTTACTTTTTTTACTAGATTACAGAAAGCTTTTCATATTCAGGAAAATAATCAATATTTTAGGCATATCATTTAAGATATTAATACATGTCATAGATAAACCTATCTATTTGTTTGTGCATTATGTACACAATCTGGTTACCTATTCTCTCCATTTTGTTTTGTCTTTTTGTATGGAAGCTGGACTTAATCCCCACTGATGGTTCAGTAAGAAACCTTACTGACTTCAGAGGCCATGGACTAGGATCACGTCGTTCTTTCTTTAGTCCTCATAAATCATAGACCAACTTACACCTCACTTTTTCTGCCTTTAATAATATAACTCTTATTCCTAGATTCTGATCTCTTTCTCATTATTCCATTTTTGCACTCTTAACCTTCATGTGAATTAAACAGTTCAGCTGTTCCTAACTTTTCTTGCTCTGAAAACTAAATGTCACACTTACTTCATTTATGTGTTAGCATTCTCTGAAAATTTACATTGTGTGCTTCATCTGCAGCAGTAGTAAAGTCATAGCCAGAGTGAATTCACGTTGACTACTCCAGAGAGGTTTATTTTCTTCTGCTTGCTTAGAGGTGAAATCCAGAACAAGCTGTTCAATTACCTTCCCTGGAACGGATCTGAGGCTGACTGGCCTGTGGTCTCAGACGTCCTTCTTGCGTTTCTGAGAGCTGCAGTAACACTGCCTTTCCTCCAGTCCTCAGGCAACTCTCCCACCCTCCATGACCTTTTGAAGATGATAGAAAGTGGTTCAGCAATCATTCTGCTGTTTCCTCAGCATTCATGAGTGCATCCCATCTGGATCCATGGATGTGTGTGCAATCAAGTTTACCTAGATGAGTAGATACAAAGTTTTAGAAAGAAAGAAAGCTAAATAAATTTAGTTATTCTTTAAATATATGATACTCTTAATTGTTTTTAAAATACTTTTATTTTTTGAGACTTTTTCCGTTTTTTTTTTTTTTTCTCTAAGGGGATCCATGTGGATGAGGAGATAAATGTGAACTATTAGGAACATCTGAACACTTACTACAGGGCTGACTTTTACAGTCATTGTCACACTGTTACATTGCTAAAACTAAACATTAAGCCTTCCAGCCCCTATGCCCTATGGTCTCCCCAGGTCCAGTCATATCATACAGCATATGGACACAGCCCATGCTGCAGCAGGGAAGAACACAGCAGCAGTGCTGTTTGTCGCTAAGAAATTTACAGCTCTATATTATGGCTTTGAATAACATGAATATAATAAACATGAATTACTTAAATATCTTCAACAGAAACTTACCTTAAACTACTGGATTTTTTCATGTTCCTCCATAAGTAATCCTCCATAATTCTCTTATACAGATTCCACTCATATCCATTTGTAAGATGTATTGTGGGATGCTATTACTCTCTCTTTGTTAGAGCATTTAGATTCAGACATAAGTTAGTATCTTCCTTCAGGTGTTGGGTTGTTGTTTTTTTTTACATTTGCTTTTGTCAGGTTACCTATGTAGAGATAAATGTACCTTTGTCTCATAAACACCATTCTCTAACATTTTTATTCATGTATCTTACTACAGGTATAATATGGTCTCCACTAACTGATTCATTTTTAGAGAAATCACACTAATGATCTAGCCGTGTATCTCATTTTTATAGATTTCCAGTTGAAGAGAAGATGCCTTTCTAACTTGAATTTCTTTTATGTTTTGTGCTGCACTTCTAAAGAATTCTGGTGGCTGACACAAACATAAATCCTCTGGGAGATCATTTCCTAAGAAAGGGAAGATTGTGTGGTGGCACATGTGAAAATGAGTTGGCAGCAGAATTAAGCCCTGAGGAAAAATATGACTGCATCCTGGCTTCAGGAAAGTTTATCACTTGGCAGCCAATAGACTGAATTAAATAAAGTTCAGGTAAGAAGGAACTATGAGCCAGAGTGAATAAAGAAGGTAAAGAAGTTGTTTCAGCTAAAAGAGAAAAAGAGGTGTTTTTTTTCATGAACACAGGGAGAACTAACAGGAAGAATGTGTACCTGTGTACACATGTGCATGCTGAGAATGGAAGAAGAACTTGCTAGGCCATCTTTCTAGAAGTAATTCTTCTGCCACCACTGGGTGACTTTTCAAAAATTTTTTTTCTTTCACGTCTCATCTCACTTTCATTGCTGAAAACAACCAAGAGATAACAGGAAAATGGTCTCCCCAAAAGCAAAAAGAACATTTCTGCTTCTCCCTCCACACACACCCCTTCAAATACATATATCCATGTTTGCAGAAAAGAGAAAGTTTCTGGAGAAGGAGAAATAAAGTTTTATTGCTATGTAAGTACAAAAATCCAGTCTGTATTCTTGAAGAAATATCTTTATGAAATGTCTTCTAGCTGGATCTTTTAAGCTTATTATTTTAAAGCTTCTTCTTTTCAAAGATTGTTCTTCACTTTAATGCTGGATTTACTTTTAATAATGTTGGATTTAATTTTTATCATAAAATAAAACGGTATCTCAGAATGAAGTCTGGTCTTTTGGTCTGTGTCTTTCTAGAATGTGATCTATAGATGGAGCTAATCCAGATTCTTACACTTGGGAAAATTCAAGAAACAAATTCTACACTATGAATTTCTGTGGACAAAGAAAGTTATTTTCATAGAAAAGGAGCACACTTCAATCTGATTTTCTTCAGGGCCACATTCCAATAAATAATCTTACATGCAACAAAACCTCACACACTTCTTTCTGCAAACGCAGGCCACACAGAACTGAACTGTTTTTCAGTCCACTTAGAGACACCTCAGCTGCTGCTACTACCAAAGTCCCAAGCCATGTAAAAGTTATAAACACTGTGTTATTCTTATATAGTTGTAGAGATGGAAGGTTTCTTTATTAATAATGAAACACTATTTATGGAAGAAGCTGGCATTGCAAGATTTCTGTTACCTGTTTACACAGATAAGATTTCTTCTTACCTGTGTAAGAAAAGACATCTATTAAATAACTCAGTTTGTTTTAGCCTCCACAGCACAAGCAGTCCATACCTGGTAGGAAAATTTCTCTCTAGAATCCAAGCCAAGGAATTAGACAGAAATGATGGGAAAGGTTGTCCCAGCCTCCCTGTTGCTGTCAATTTTCAAAGGAATAAATAAAAATGAATGCAAACATTTTTCCAATTCGTGATTTACAGTCTACACAGAGAAAATGCTACTCATACTGATTTCCTTCTAGTGGGGAAGTGATGCATTAGTAATCTATTAACATGGAAGGGGCAGCAGGGTTAAGCTGTTCAAACACTGTCATTGATTTCTCTCCTTGTACCACATGCTTAATTCTTCTCACTCAAATGGTGCTAAGTAGCACTTCATAGCAGATAAGTTGTAAAAGTTTGATCCTCTGAGGATATCTCAGAGCCTCTGCTGTTGAAACAGTAATTACAAGGAGGTGAAGTATTTGACTAATCAGCAGCAGGAGTCTGTAGGGGTCCAAAGCTGAATGACAAATGCCAATATTGACTTGTTGGATCAACAAGCCAATATGGTGAAACTGATCTATCATCTTGTCATCAATTCCCCTTGCAGACTCTGAAGCCTGCCAATTAAAAAAAGAAGAAAAAAAAAAAGAGAGAGAAAAAGAAAATAGTAATCACTCAGCAGTGACTGCAAGCACATGATAAATAGCATCCTTAACTTTCCCTCTGTTCAGAACCTGATGTCTTCTGTTCTAATTTGTATGTTTTCCAAGGCTGCTAAGAATTCCAATCTAAACTTAGAGAGAAAAATATCATATGATGCATATGCATTATTTGGATTTGAACCAACATTCATTAAAAGTAGCTAAGTTTAGAGAAGCAGCAGGCAAAATTTGGTAGTAATAGAAATCTAAGTACCACACAGTGGGCTATTCCACTTTTTTTTTTTTTTCTGCTGGAAGAGTTCCTTCCCAGATGTCGTGAGTGCAGGCTCAAATAGAAGACAGTGTGAAGTAAAATTGAATAATTAAGTTACTGTATGATAAAGATGTTAACTGTTTCGAGTTCTTAGCCCTTAATTATATCCCCAATGTCTTTTACATTCACTTATTTTCTTTTTACAAAAAAGTGCCCTGGGACCATCTTACAAGAAAGTAGTTCTTTAAACAACTTGCTCATACTCACTTTAAACACTTGTTCACTCACTTTCTGTTTCAAATCCCCCTCACTGGGTTTATTCTCCAGGTCTGGAAGGGTAGGCATTAGCAACACGAGTGTTTGCAGTAAGATTCTAAATTCAGTACTTCAAATGATGTCTGCTTTCCTCTTCAAAACTATTGGATGGCCTAAAGAGAAAGCATAAAATGAAACAGCAGCATTTGGCACCTGTGATTTTCACAACTAAGTGCATCCTCCCTACCACATCAAGGCTTAGAGGAAGAAGAATTTAAAACAAAGTAAACAAGTCAACTATTTGCAAAGAGAATGTGGGTATTTGGCAATGATACCTTGCAACCAGAAAGGGATGAAAACTGAGCAAAGCCTACTGCTGAGACCTACTTGTGCAGCCGGTGGGAGTTTGCCATTGAAGACTCAGACTGACTCCCTCTCTTCTCTGGCGTATTTTTGGTTCGTTTGGTTTATTATTTTTAATTATACCGTATTATCTTAGAGGTCTTTTCCAACCCTGGTGATTCTATAATTCTGTTTTAACCCTGCAGTAAAATTTTGTAACTTTTCCTTCAGTGGTCTTTTCAATAACATTTTTAAATGTATATCCTCTGTGTGAAGAATGAAGATTTTGTCTCATGAATAAAAAATTAGAATTTAACTTTTGTTATTAGTGTGTACACTGAAGTCAATGCATAGTATTGTCTGTGGGTGTACTTTGAAGTAGTATTTATAGGTTTAACACTATGGACAAACATGAGGATAGGTGATATTTTTAATTCCTTTCTCAATCCCTCTCTTCCTCCTTGTTTTTCTGCTTCCTTGAAGAATAGCTGCTGTCACACTGCTTTTCCCAGTCCTTGTGTCTTTCTGGCTGTTTTAATAAGTGAACACACTATATTCTGTTTGCTTCTTGGGGAGGTAATTGTACAACATTTTTGATGCAATGAAATGAAGAGAGCAGCCTTCTTGAGAGCAACCTTCTTGAGAGCAGCCCTGCAGAGAACGACTTGGGGATCTTGATGGATGAAAAGCTTAACATGAGCCAGCAGTATGCTCTTGCAGCTTGGAAAGCCAATGGTATCCTGGGCTCCATCAGAAGAGGGGTGGCCAGCAGGGACAGGGAGGTGATTGTCCCTCTACTCTGCTCTTGTGAGGCCCCATCTGGAGCACTGTGTCCAGGTCTGGAGCCCCCAGTACAAGAAAGACAGGGAGCTGTTGGAGAGGGTCCAAAGGAGGCCACGAAGATGATCAGGGGACTGGAGCACCTCCCATGAGGTTGGCCTTCCAACCCTGGCCATTCTGTGATTCTGTGAAGAGCCTAATTTAGCAATTAGCAATGAAATAAGCTGTGACTTGCCCTCAAGAGACAGGATGTAGAATTTTACTGATGTGTGTGACAGGACGGGGGCTAGCAGAGTGTTCTAAAGATTTTTTTTCTTTTTCCCAGTTTTCAATAACAATGTGTGGAAAACTAAGCTGCTGTGCTAATTATGTCTTTATCGTTTATGGCAGTGAATAATGCCTCCTCATCACACCTATGAACTGTGCCTAACCTGTTGAGTTACACATCAGACTTCAAAACTGGGGACAACATAAGATAGCTCAGACCTACACCACAGATGATAAACTTTATGGTGGGAATGGCAGGTACACTAAAATTTTGGTGAGTTCAAAGGCCCACTCATTGCTCTGTATGAGTCTTCCTTAATTCTAACACATGTGGCCAGGCCCAGACCATCTTATGGCCATCCCCTGCCCTGCACCATCATAGCAGTAGGTCTGCCTTGCCAGGAGGCCAGGCCTGTCCTCATCACTGCCTGCCCATCACTCACAACAACCATACAGCAGTGTGTGATTGGCACTGCCTAGGCTGAAAATGGAACGCAGGGAGGGAGTTGCAGTACTAACTCAAGTTATGGCAAATAACTTTGCATTTTGGTACACTGGCTGAACACAGTCCTGTGCGCAGTGAAAAATATGCAGCCCCACTTTTCATTGTGATAAAGGAGTCAGAGAATAGGTTTGATGGTTGTTGAAAAAAATCACTAATTTTTTGGTATACTTGTGATTCTGTTTTCAGTTGACATAAAAAAATTGCCTGCGAATTTTTAAATGGAATAGATACAATCAAATACTCAACTCAGTAATTTCATCATGTCTCTTTAGCAGACTTCTGTAAGAGAAAAATATTCCACAGCACACAATAATGCCTTATTCATGTCACTGCTTTTAGGGGTATGTACATTTGAAAACAGCTGTTGTCAAGGATGAAAAATAAGAAGAGTAAAATGTCATCAAAAAACCTTTGATGAACACCTCAGGACTTGTGGACATTGCAACCACTGCCACTGAGGAAGAACCAAAGTGTTAGTTTCAAAAAAACAAGGACAAATATCTCACTGGTTTTATGGTTTTGTTGATTTCTTTTTCATATGTTTTAATTAAAAAACAAACAAACAAACAAACAAACAAAAAAAACTAAAAATCAATGTAAGTTTTGTTATTTGTATGCATTAACTACATTAAGTAATGTCTCCTATTTTACAATGCTTGTCCACGAGGTGAGAGGTGGATGTTGTAGTACGGCAGTACAGGTTGAACATTTCCATAAATACTCTGTCACGTTTTGTTGCAGTGTCAGAGTAGTCAGACATAATGGTGCCCGATATTGAAGTGTGGCTGAAGTAAAGGTGTGCCACTGAATTTCTCCATGTGGAAAAAAATGGCATTTGCTGGCACTTGCTGAACATTTATAGAGATCAACCAGTGGGTGTGAGCACAGTAAGGGGGTGGGTGGTGCATTTCAGCTGTGGTAACAGTGGGTCACCTCTGCTGGTGCAGATTTTATTGAGTGCAGCATGCAGGCTCTTGTTCATTGCTGGTGAAAATGCATAGATGATGGTGGAGACTACGTTATAATGTTTTGTAGCTGAGAATTTTCTCTATCAAACAGTGTTAGTGCACTCTTTGTTTCTGTTGTAGTCTCCACAGAAATAAAAAGGAAGCTTTATTTTTTGGAGTCACCTCTCTAAGTGCAATCCAAGACAATTCCTTGGCACTCAGTGCAGGTCATGCAAGCCATAATGTTGGACAACATGAGCAACTATATTATTTGGAAACAGAGGAGCTGCTCAATTCAAAATGCTGACTTGTCCCTCAATTCTTGTGATCAAACCTGGAGTATGTTGCACCAGAAGCAGGTTTTCTGGTTGTTTTTTCTGTTGTTCTTTTATTATTATGATTGTTATTATTATTTAACTCATTATTATAAAGCAGCGTTACACTGCTATGGATTGTCTTTTAATGAAATGTGCAGTGTGTAGGTTAGATAATTAACTTTGTGCATGATTTGAAAACCTAATATTGTAGCAAATGCATGATTGGTGTTTGTACCCAACTTTTCATGCCCGGATGACAAATTGGGGTGTCACAGTTTGCTAGCATTTTTCTGATAACCGACTCATACCATACATGAAATTAGATTTTCACAGTAAAGAAATAATCATGTTGATAATAGACAAATACATTTAATTTCAACTTAGGGCTTTACCCCTTTTAATCATAATAAAAGCTAATTATTCTGATAGTCCATGTGGCTTTTTATTTTAAAAGATTGAGTGTTTCTACTTGGCATTATTTCTCTGATCTGACTTGCAGATGTGGATTTTAAAAATGTTTTTTGATTGCTTAGCTTTAGAGCTGAAAAAGTAACAATGGATAATTTATTGAATGAGGTTAACATGTTTTTCAGCTCACTGAATATAAATAGAAGAATGCTTTGCTATTTTGACATACAAATAATCTCCTATTCTTGGAGACTAAGACCTTAGCTTCTGACAGACTGAGACTCTTAGAAAGTGAGACACTGCTCATTGCAAACAAAGGTTCAGGTTGAGAAGATCTCACCCTGATGTAGCTCTGACTGCTAAGCAGGGAATGTGTGTACAAGTCCACATAGAAGCTGAAGGCCTGATGTGTTAATTTCAGCCACTTTCAGCCCACCTGGACCTGGAAGGCAGTGGCTGAAGATGGATGTGTACTTGTCCACATACCTTCTTTACACCAGGGAAAAACAGGGGTGGGAAATATCCAAGACATTTAGCGCAGTTTTCTAGGTCTTATTAGTCCCTGATTCTTTGTGCTTAGTGGTGAGTCGTACTCCTCTGTCCTGTCCTTGTAGCTTCCACGGCTTCCACAGTCACGTTGAGAATGGTGTAGCTTTAATAATTTAAAATAAATATGTAACACTCTGCTGTTTTCAACTGAAGACCAGTTGGTGACTGAGAAGTCTCATTGAGGAAAGGTAAAAAATCTATTTTCAGTTCTGCCGGAGTATTATTTCAAGAATAAATTTAAATTCTATGTCCAAACTCTGGAAAAATAAATGAGTAAATAAATAAATAACAGTGGGAATTGTATTCCCAAAAACTCTGTAGCCGTTTTAAAACACTAAGTGATAAATTGGCATTTCTTTTGAATTCTGTACTCACGCTCCTCACCATCCTGGTGAAAAAGCTGGATAAAACTGGAACCGTTAAAAGCATTTGACTTCAACATAATCAAACTTGTTAGCAGGAGATTTTATGCTAAAAAAATGTATTGCATATTTTCCTTCTGAAAAGACAAACAGAATTACATCAAACTTGACTACTACTCTTCATGGGTTAAGACTGGAATGTCTACATTGTGGATGTGTACAATATGAAGTTGATCCCATCTTAAGGTGAACAAGTCTTGTACTTAACCAAAAAAGAAAAAAAAAAGACTAAAAACTGACTTCTACGTTTGACTTTCAAATACGTGTTAACATCATTTCAGCTACTAAAAAAGAGAGAGAGAGGGCACAGAAGGAGCACACATTCAAAAGCAATAAGGATTTTCCTTGTCTGGAAAAAGAAGCAAATCAAACCACAGAAGAGAGTTTCTTATTTTTATATCATTTTCAAAACAACATTGGATAAAAATGCCCTAACACTTTGGTGCTCCTCCAAAATATTTAAAGATTCTCATCATTAATAAATGAGGCTGAGACATTTGATGCTAAAATGACCTAGTCCTTCAAAAATAACATTTTATCATAGCTAAACAGGTCCACATTATTCTGATTTCAACACATTTCATGGTTCTTCTGGGGACTTTTATTGTTCAATTTTAAAATATATATTTAAGAGTTAATGGAATAGATCCCAAGGCTATAATTTTACTGTAGCTTGATAAATGAATTGTCATGTAGAGTAATAGCAAGGAGTTCAAAGGTATTAACTTTTAGAAGGAAAATATCAACTCAAACAGATAATTTGGACAGATACAGAAAAAGCTAACTGATTTGGAATATGGAGTTACTATAAAGCAAATTGCATCTGATAGTGGAGATATTATAAGTAACTCCTAGGTATTGCCAATTAATTTTAATGAGAACTAGCTGTAACCAGAGTATTCCTCCTGTAAACTGTACACATTGCCTGACAGCATAATCTGAATGGAATTAGATCAATTTCTCGGCATATTTTACTTTTGTGTAGAGTGATAAGATTTTGAAATGAACCACTGTCTTGAGGTTCATTTAATAAATCAAGAATTTATTAAAGTGTGCTCCCAAATCAGAAGGAAAAGGTCTTACTGTTCCCTAAGGAATGGGTGTAAAGAATTCCAGTTAGACCCAAATGGATCTTACATTGAAAGCTGTATGATAGTATCTGTGATGAAAACATTATGGGAGTAACTGTAGATTAAACTAGTTTCCAGGTTTAAACGATCCACAAAATCAATTTAACTTATAATTTATCTTTTTTTCTTTATATATTTTTTTAACAAACTTGCCCTGTTTTTTGATAACTAAAAAAATAGGTGCCTTGGTGAGATTCAACGTCACATTTCCATTTTAAATGTAAAATGTAATCAACTACAACAAGAGAACAGGACATATTGTTCACTGCATGACTGATTCACATCATTTGTTGGGAACAATTTTCCTACTTGTTTTAGTAGAGGCAAAATATTGCTAGAGAAAGCTGACTAATTATATGAAGACAGGTGTGTGAGGAGTGAAAACTGAACTCAAAGTAGAAAAGACAAATACATCTGTATAGTATTTTGCATATGTCTTTCAATATATGTAGACACAAGAAAAAAAAAGCAAAATCCACATCAAGAATTTTCTGAGAAGCTGTTAAACCATCAGTACCACTTCTATGTTATACACTTAGAAAACTGAATAAACTGTAATCTTGATGAGAGTTTTTTGTAGTGAAAAAAAAATAAAAGAGAAACTTGCACATACAGAAATAGATTTAATGCAGCAGAATATTCCTCCTGGCACCTGGTTTAATTCATAAAAAATATACTCCTCTGTGAGTAACTGCACTGCCAGATTTTGTTATGTTGCACTGACATAAATTCAGAGGCATTTTCACAGGTGTCAACATTCCATCAAGCTTATAGTGCAGTAACTGAGATCAGAATGTAAACTCTCTGTTTATTATATCTAGCTGAGGAAGAATGAGGAGAGAAATGCAAAGGAACCAGTGGAATGCATGAATAATTTTCTAGAACTGCCATACAATACCAAGGACCAGTCTGGCTGTGCTTGCTTCCAGCACTGACCAGTACAGTTGTTTAGCAACTCTAGAATAAACTGTTCTCAGAGATGTGTTTCTCTATCTCATTAAATATAGGCTGATGTCTGATTTCCAATCCTTACTAGCATTGACCTGTTTTCACTGGAATTTTTATTTTTTTTTATTTTTTTTTCCCTTTATTTTTGGTTCTGTGTATTAGAATTCTTGTTCTGTAGCCTAAAAATATATGAAAAAAGGTATGAGGTGTTTCAGAGCTGCTGGGAGATGGCGAAAACCTCTGTCACTATGAAAATGACAGTGCTTACATCTCTTAAAGTCTGATTTCATCCATCATTTTAACGTGCATACAACTTGATCGAATGTTCACAAAAGAAATATGCTTTGGCATATATAATTATTTTTACTGAACTTTCTCTCAGGATGGCCTTACATTCCCAGCTCTTACACTTACACATAGTCACAATTTGTGAGTCTGATTGAACCTCTTGGAAATGAAAGTTCAGATATGCTGCAAATGGAACTGTCCTCCCTGTGACATAACCACATCCACAGTAATTTATAGTGTGCTTATTGGACTATGAAATGCAACTGAAATAGTCTGAGTTCTATGCTACTCCCTGCAGTTTAAAACTTTTTGCAAACTACTTTTACAGGTAATGATTCAGACTTTAATCTGACTGCTGCTCCTATAGCAAGTACTCTGCTACTACTTTTTCATTTTTGCCCAGATCGCATAGTAGGAGACAGAGAGTCTGTTTTTAATAAAGAATTTTCGGTGCAAGGTGAAGGAATGCAAGATGTTCTGCCTTTCCTTGCTTAACTGGAAGCAGACTCCCCAGAAGATTTCAAAATACCACGGGAAAATATTATCTGACATATACATTAGCTACTTCAGAGTAACTTACGATTATTCAATAAGCAATGAGTTTCAAAGGGAATACAGTAAGGAACTTTCAAATATAGATTTTACTAGTAGAATTACATGTGTGATGCCAGCGCAAGATATTGCTGCTACTAAAGAAATCCGAGTCAGAGTGGGAATTGATTTCTATAGCTGGGATATTGGATACAAGGTACCTCCAGCTTGTGCACTCATCATACTGTCACCTGCACTTAGAATCACAGTATCGTAGAATCATAGAATCACTACAGTTGTAAAGACCAATAAGATCACCTAGTCCATCCATTAACCCAGCCTGTGACTGCCCTGGACTGTCACTCACGGTGACATCCACCCTTTTCTTGGAGCACCTTCGGGATGGTGAACCAACCACCTCCCTAGGCAGCCTGTTCCAATGCATTACCACCCCTTCAGACAAAATTTTACTAATATCTAATCTGAACCTCCCCTGGCACAACTTGAAGCCATTACCTCATGTCCTATCACTGCTACCGGGGAGAAGAGTCCAACTCCCACCTCAGTACAACCTCTTTTCAGGTAGTAGCAGAGAGCAATAATTTCTCTTCTCCAGATTAAACAATCCCAGATCCCTCAGCTGCTCCTCTTAAGATATCAATTAAGAATATCAATTCATTTTCAAATGTGGTAGATAATTGGCCAACTGTCTATAGCTTCTAACATCTGGAGAGGACAGGTAATCTGCAGACATGTAAAAATGGAAAACATTTTATTTTTACCCTTGGAATTGATTTTTTTGCTCCTCAGAAAAGAAAATATGATTATCATCTCTTTATTATTTTGTTTCTGTTACTATCGATGTTGTAATTCATTTTAATGATCTACACGTCCTTACTCGATGTCTCCTATTGCTCTAAGTTTGATTGTACATCAGATATACTCATTTCTTTCAGAGCAATGTAGAAGTGTTGTGATGAAGATAAGTAATTAGGGCAGAGATTTGACAGTGTATTTGTTTTTAAATGTTGTAGAAGATGCTTGCATTGCAGAGCACTCATTCATAAATATTTCTTTATGATTGGTGTTTTTTATTTCTATTTAGAGCCATTTAAAGTTTTTTTTTTTTTTTTTAAAGAAGGATCTGAATACATTGTTTAACACAGTCTGTCATGTCTTTGAAGAATAAAATACCCAGATATGGTTAGAGATCATTGACCCTCATACTAGCTCACATAGCAGACTACTAAGAACTTGTGGTCTATGCCAGTCTAGGTCTATGAAACATTAATGCCATGCTTAGACTTGCAGTAATTGTCCTTTTTGATTGCCCTCTGCTTAGTGTGCTAGCATCATTTTATGAACACACCAGGACATGGCTTCTCAAACATTGTATAGAAAGGTGAATATGTAATTGATTTAAATGGTAGAGTTGCGTGAGCTTCCAAAAGTCCCACTGAAGTCTGGGTCTACCTTGAAAGTGTTTATCTTAGAGTGGTTTCACAATAAATTAAAAACAAAACAAAACAAACTAGATTTGTATTTAAATAATATCCTTTATTTGCAAAATAGAGAACATCTATTGCTTCCTTACAGACCAGTTCACAGCATAAGGCCTCAGTTTATTGTTCGTGGTCTTGCCATATATGGTGTAATTCCCAGACGTGATTCACCAGTAATGCAATGAAATACAGGACTTCCATAACTTTGTCCCACATTAAACTAAATATTAGCAGCAATCTTAGTCCTGCAGGTCTGGATGACTATGAAATAGCTTTTTCATATTAACTCTAGAATATATTATTATTTTATACAACAGTGCATAGGAAGTCCATTAATGTTTTCATTGTATTCAAGAACATTGTATTCAACTATCAGCCTAGAGAGTAAGATTTAAAAATTAAATAATTGCTGTATTTGTTAACTGTGATGGAAGCAACAAATTTAAAGTAGTTGTCTCATCTGATACTTCAACTTAAACACAAAACTCAACTCAGGGGAAGTTTATTGTAAGTAAGTTGAGGTATTTTGATATTTGGTCTGATAAACAAATAAACCACTTTCCATTAAGATTTTAAAATCTCTCGAACTCTGATTAATTTTATTTTTTTTAAATGGTAAAATTTGCCCTTTAAAAATCATTATCATAATGGTACAATGACTATTCCTTCAGAAATATCGATGAGTGTATATTTCATAATTTATTTTCATCACTGTATTCAATATTATTGAAAATAATAATGTTTATGTAAACAGTGAACCTTTATAATAAATTTCATCTTCCTTATAGTCTTCTAGTGATTGATGTGTAATATCTCTGCTAAAGAACACTGCTTTTTTTTCCTCAGATTATATTGATTTATATACTGTGTTTGTAATACTTAGTATGTTTAACACAATATTTGTGTGAAACCTTTCTAATGGCATGCAGTTTTGTGGGTCTGAGCCCAAGATTAGACAGAAGAAGTAAAGGTTTATATATATGAAGAAGCTGATAGAAGAATCATTTGATATTCAGACCAAGACTGGAGAGAAAAAAAATTGAAAAATAGAAGCATCTCTCATGTTTAGGTTATAAGCAAGGACTTGTATTCGTCCCTCAAAAACTTAGAATTTTGGGGTGTAAAGAGGGTCTGTAGCAGCTTGTTAACTCCTTATTTCAATGGTCCCAAAAGGTCAGTTCAGCTTTCAGCAGCACAGCCCTGAGAATGTACTGAATTATGCCTGCATCTTCACTATTTGCAGCTAGAAAATAACAGATCATAGAAGAAGCTCAAAATGTATGTGTAATCTCTGCAAATCTGACCAAAATTCTAGATAACATCTCATACATATTCAGAAGATTACTTTTTACCTGCTTCATTCACAGATATCTGGAATCCTAAGCTAGCATTATCCATGAACTACTTATTTGTAAAAGCAGATCAAACTTCAGCAAAAGATATCTCTTTCCACCCAATGCAGTTGCATTGGCTTACTGGAATGAAATAATCCTCCAAACTGTGTATACGTTACGTTGATGGAAACTGCAATATATAAATAGTTAATTGCTTGTTCTTGCTTTAAGACTTGTTGCAAAATGTGACTGGAAACACCAGCAATCTCTTCTTTACTCTCTGAATGCTATACTATATATTGTAAAACAGAAAAGAAAGATTATTACAGGAAATTATAGTTTGAATGTACATAGCTAATTTTACATTCTAAAAATTACATTATGCTTGCAAACTTGGACATTAAGTATGTCTCGACTGGAAAATAATGAATACCTAGCCTAAAACAAAAGTAAATTGTATCTTCAGGTGAGCTTTGATTTGTGCTTTTAAGGATGTGAAGTAAAACGCTCCAGAAAGATTCCACAGAAGTCTGCAGAAGTAAAGAAAATGTTTTCCATGTAAATGGTTGTAGGCACCTCCTGTTGTACAGTTTTCCTACACACACCTTGGGCAATAAGAAATAATGCTAGTTTTAACATCTCAGTACTGTCAGATCCAACAGCTGTTTCTTACTTTTATATCTTTGATGACAACTGTCACTACAAGAAAACATTTTAAAGAAATGAAAAATACAAAGCATATTTTCATTAACAATTGTAGTAGAATCAAAGTGCCAACAAGAGAGCACAGAATGCAGATTACAGGTCTTTTTAATATTTTACCTGAAAGATGTTCTCACTGCATCACTGCATTTTATTTTCTACACAGAGGGACTTTGCATCCTATTCAGTTTAGGAACAGTCTTTTCTGTGAGAGATATGAATTGTGTGAAGAATTAAGTGAACACTGTTATAAACTCTCTGCTGATATCTTATACTCTTGCAAGCACTCACTATGAGAACTAAAGTGTTGAAATAGTACTGAAATTATGATGTCCTAATCAAGAAACTCAACATTTTTCATGGTAACAGATAGTAACAAAAAAGAAGCCTTACACATGGGTATGAACAGTACATATCCTTCATGTTATTCCAAAGCATCAACAGTCATTTGCATTAACATGATCCAGATCTGCATAACTAAAAAGTAAAAAATTCTGAGGAACAATGAAAGCTTTGGTAGCAATTTTTATTTTTTCCAGAAAATGCAAACTATATTTGAACTGGGGGTGACTCAAACTATGAATTTCATTTAAATGTTTCCCATACAACCATAAAGCGAAACAAACACCCCCACTTATCTTACTGAAAATGTACTGAGCTCAATGATTGGTACCAAAGTCTGGCATGAATGATTTTAACTTACGTCCTTCATGTGGATACAGTTAGCTCCTTCAGATATAATGGCTGCTCAGCAATTAATCTGTGGAGTATGGATTGCTTCGTACACCAGCAAATCAATGTTATTATTTATATCTATAAACACATGTCCTCTTGATTAACAAAACGTAGCCCTTGAGAAAGAATCATTCTCTCATTCAGAGTGGTGACTATCTCCTAACTCCCTTCCAATTCTCAGCTTTGTTGAGATCTTCCTGTATCAGGCAGAAGGCTTACATATACTCCACATTCAACACGCTAAATAGTTGTACCATAACTAGCAATAAGGGACAGGAGTGACCACAATTAGAAAGAGTTTAAACCATTTCCAAGCAGTGTATTTGTAATCATCTAAGGTGCGGAGGATCACAAAGTGAATTCCGTGGAAAATATACCACAACAGGAAAATTGTAGTGGCAGAAAAAGACTTTCCTTGAAATTTAATTTGGCCATGGAAATCAGTGAGTTAGTGTGTTGCTGAGTCACTTACATGTTTTGAGAGTCTAAATTCCATTAATAGCAAAGACAATTAATAACTTCAAATTCTTGGTCTTTTGCACCACAGAAATTTACCGAATCTGATATTATAGATGGGAGTCATAGAGATATTGCAGTACTTTCAATCATCTGATTTAGAAGGTGATATTGCTGTGGACAGTTACTACAGTATTTTTAATAATAATAAATAATTTAAATTAGGATTTAGTTAGGAACTATTAAGAAACAACGTTTTGTTAAAGTTAGGAAACAATAAATTTTGGAGTTTATGTTACGAGTTACACATAAATTTGAACAATTTTTTGGCAGTGTTAAGAAAGCATTACTAAGAAATTTGAACAATACTACAGGATCATTTTCTGTATTGCTTCTGTATAGTTTCTGAAACCTGGTTCACCCAAAAATATTGATGGTGAATGTGGTAAAATACAGTGGTAATTAATCTGTCTGTTTACTTTGTTTTTCATTTCTTTATCCTATTCTGCTCATAAAAGTGAGGCCAAAGTAAGCAATTAAACATTCATTTTAATACAAATAATAATAAAAAAAGTGTATTTATATTCTAGTCAGCTTTCATTATACTCAAGATTGCTTTTATTAATGAAACTGTGTAAATCCATCCAAGTTGCTATAATAGCATTGTAATTATATTATTGAAAGAAATTATTGAATTTTGAATTTCTAAAAAGTGTTCTGCTAAAGTAATTCCACCAAAAAATGTATATAAATCTTCTATCTATTTCAGAATTATCAAACTTCAAATCTAAATAAAGACTTCCTCCTACAATGTCAATGAGGAATTTATGGAAAAATTACTGTCAAGTCTAAATTTTCTTTAAGTTTGCTCTTTGAACAAGAATGTATTGCCTGAACTAATTTAATACATTATATGAAAAGAATTTAAAAGGAATAATATTAAAACATACTTATGGTCTCCAATTCTTGTTTGCAAAATTAAAATATCATGGACCATCACTATACATGCATTTCTGAAGCACATCAAGCAATAGAATTTTTCTATATATGTTTAAAATATATATTTAATAGTAACAGTTACTAACTATAATGTTATTCCCTTGTTTTTAATATCCTACCTAAATAATCAAATTGCCATATGCAGCACAATACTATAAATGCCCATGACATTCAATCTAGTAGACTAAATGGATTCCTGAATTTATTACATTTGAAAGTCCTTTTTAACTGTAATGAAGCCAAGGAAACTCATCACAAAAGTACAGACTCTTCCTCAAGCGCTTCTTTAAATTGTGGATCACTACATAATTTTCACATGTCTAAGCATACGACTGATTATCTCATTATAAGTGAAAATTATAGTTATGTTCTCCCCCTGTGCAAGATTTTGCACTATCAAATGTCCAGGATTTACTGAAGTGTCATGAAGTACATTGGCTTGTCACGGATTTGACCAGATCAATCTATGTCCGTGACAGGGGCGACAGGCCTCTGCCCTCCCCCCCCCCCCCCACCCCAGTCCCACAAAAATGGGAAGGAAGGAAGGGAGGAAAAAAGCAGCGGCAACAATCTATGGAGGAAAACTTATTTTACTATAATATTGGAATACAAGATAATAGATACAATTTAATTGCAATTGAGATTAATAAATCAGACAAGATGAGAGAGAGAGAGTTCCCGGGACCGATTCAAACCTGAAAAGCTTGGAACGGCTAGGAAAGCACCCTCCAGCACCCACTGCAAGGCAGCAAGAGAGCGCCCCCCCCACCCGGAAGGGACAGATCCCGTGACTTCTGTAATGTACAGGGATAGGTACTTGGAATTGGGGCAGTGACACTTTAATGCCCCGTACACTACATGATGTTTTGATGTGGAATACTGAAACACAAAAACAAAAATAAAAACAAAAAACATAGAACCATGACATTCCACCCCTTATTCTACATCGTTACATCATGCTTAAAATATATATGCATATATACAAACAAACAAAAAATGATTAAAAATGCACACATGGCTATATACATATACATAGAATTAGTAACTGCACTCCCCCGGCATCAAGTTTCCTTGTGGTACACACTGGACATCCCCATTCTTCTGCATTACCCACCAAGTGGATCCTGGTCCCTGGGCAAAAACTGTACCACGGAGAGGTTTGCCCTTTCCAGAAGCTGGAAGAACCCAAACTGACTTTCCTAACATGTTCTTTACATGTACAACAGGGACTTTATCTCCCTCTACAGTATGTAGGGAACTGGATTGGTTAGGACCATCACGATTAATAGATCCTCTGGTATTGACCAACCAGGTGGCTTCTGCCAAATGCTTCTCCCAGTGCTTAAATGTTCCGCCACCCAGTGCTTTTAGCATCGTTTTTAACAATCCATTGTATCGTTCAATTTTACCAGAGGCTGGTGCATGATAGGGAATATGGTAAATCCACTCGATGCCGTGATCTTTGGCCCAAGTATTTACAAGAGAATTTTTGAAATGAGTCCCATTATCTGATTCAATCCTTTCTGGGGTGCCATGTCGCCACAGGACTTGTTTCTCGAGACCCAGTATGGTGTTTCGGGCGGTAGCATGGGGTACTGCATATGTTTCAAGCCACCCAGTGGTTGCCTCCACCATAGTAAGTACATAATGCTTACCATTGCGAGATCGTGGCAAGGTGATATAATCAACCTGCCATGCCTCCCCATATTTGTACTTTTGCCATCGCCCTTCTTCCCACAGAGGTTTCATCCTCTTGGCTTGTTTGATGATGGCACATGTTTCACAGTTATGAATAACCTGTGCAATGGCATCCATAGTTAAGTCCACCCCTCGGTCTCTAGCCCATTTGTATGTTGCATCTCTCCCTTGATGACCTGAGGTCTCATGGGCCCACCGAGCCAGAAATAATTCACCCTTGTTCTGCCAGTCCAGGTCTATTTGAGCCACCTCAATTCTGGCAGCTCGGTCTACCTGATGGTTATTTTGCTGTTCTTCAGTAGCCCGACTCTTGGGCACATGAGCATCTACATGGCGCACCTTTACAACCATAGTCTTTGTTCGGGCAGCAATGTCTTTCCACAGTTCAGCAGCCCAAATAGGTTTACCCCTTCTTTGCCAGTTATTTTGCTCCCACTGCTGTAACCACCCCCATAAGGCATTTGCTACCATCCATGAGTCAGTGTAAAGATAGAGCATTGGCCACCTCTCCCGTTCAGCGACATCTAAGGCCAGTTGGACAGCCTTTACCTCTGCAAATTGGCTTGATTCTCCTTTCCCTTCAGTGGCCTCTGCAACTTGTCGTGTGGGGCTCCACACAGCAGATTTCCATCTGCGATGCTTTCCCACAATACGACACGATCCATCTGTGAACAGGGCATATTTCTTTTCATTCTCTGGTAGTTCATTGTATGGTGGGGCTTCTTTAGCACGTGATACTTCTTCTGCTGGTGGTGTTCCAAACTTTTTACCTTCAGGCCAGTCCATGATGACTTCTAGGATTCCTGGACGGCTGAGGTTCCCCATCCGTGCTCGTTGTGTAATCAGTGCAATCCACTTACTCCACGTGGCATCAGTAGCATGATGGGTGGAGGGAACCTTTCCTTTAAACATCCAGTTCAGCACTGGCAGTCGAGGTGCCAGAAGGAGCTGTGTTTCAGTACCGACTACTTCAGAAGCAGCCCGAACCCCTTCATAAGCAGCTAAGATCTCCTTCTCAGTTGGAGTGTAGCGCTCTTCAGACCCTCTGTACGCCCGACTCCAGAATCCCAGGGGTCGGCCTCTGGTCTCTCCTGAGGCTCTTTGCCACAAACTCCAAGTGGGACCGTTCTCTCCAGCAGCAGTGTAGAGGATGTTCTTTATACCCTGTCCCGTTCGTACTGGTCCTAGGGCCACGGCACGGGCTATCTCTTGTTTAATCTGTTCAAAAGCCTGCTGCTGCTCAGGGCCCCATGTAAACTCATTTCTCATTCGCGTCACATAATAAAGGGGGCTTACAATGAGGCTGTAGTTTGGAACATGCATTCTCCAAAAGCCCACTGCACCCAGAAAAGATTGTGTCTCTCTTTTGCTAGTGGGTGGAGACATAGCAGTGATTTTGTCGATCACGTCTGTTGGGATGTGACGACGGCCATCTTGCCACTTTATACCTAGGAACTGAATCTCCTGGGCAGGTCCTTTCACTTTGCTTCGCTTAATAGCAAAACCAGCACTCAGAAGAATTTGGATCATTCGCTCTCCTTTTGTAAAGACTTCTTCTGCTGTATCGCCCCACACAATGATGTCATCAATGTACTGCAGGTGCTCAGGAGCACTGCCCTGTTCCAATACAGTTTGAATCAACCCATGGCAGATGGTCGGGCTGTGTTTCCACCCCTGGGGCAAACGGTTCCAGGTATACTGAATGCCCCTCCATGTGAAAGCAAACTGTGGCTTACATTCTTTGGCCAAAGGGATGGAAAAGAAGGCATTAGCAATGTCAATGGTGGCATACCATTTGGCCGCTTTTGACTCCAGTTCATACTGGAGTTCTAACATGTCCGGCACAGCAGCACTCAGTGGGGGTGTGACTTCATTCAGGCCACGGTAGTCCACCGTCAGCCTCCATTCTCCACTGGCTTTACGCACTGGCCATATGGGGCTGTTAAAAGGCGAGTGAGTTTTGCTGATCACTCCCTGGCTCTCTAGTTGACGAATTAACTTATGAATGGGGAGCAAAGAATCCCTGTTGGTGCGGTACTGACGCCTGTGCACCACTTTTGTAGCAATTGGTACCTGTTGCTCTTTTACTCACAGCAGCCCCACAACAGATGGATCTTCTGACAGGCCAGGCAAAACAGACAGCTGCTTAATGTTGTCTGTGTCCACAGCAGCTATTCCAAAGGCCCATCGATACCCCTTAGGATCCTTGAAATGCCCCCTTCTGAGATAATCAATACCTAGTATACATGGAGCCCCTGGGCCTGTCACAATAGGATGTTTTTGCCAGTCCTTACCAGTGAGGCTTATCTCGGCCTCCAACACAGTCAATTCTTGAGAGCCCCCGGTCACTCCAGAAATATGGATTGATTCTGTCCCTTCATGACTCGAGGGCATCAGAGTGCACTGTGCACCAGTGTCCACCAGGGCCTTATATTTCAGTGGTTCTGATGTGCCAGGCCATCGAATCCACACAGTCCAATATACTCTATTATCCCTTTCCCCCCCCTGACTGAGGGCAGGGCCCCTCTATTCATTACCTGTGGTAACTGGAGCAACTGCACTGGTGGTAGATCTGCCTTGCAATTCTTTCACCCGGGCTCGTAGTACAGGAGTAGGTTGACCGTGCCACTTCCCCATGTCTTCTCCATGGTCACGTAGGTAATACCATAAGGTAATTCGCGGTGTATTATTCCTTACTTGAGCCGGAGAGCGTCTGCCTCTAACAGCTGAGATTTTTGATCGTGCACGTAAGAAGGAAGGTTCATCGTCTTTAGTTAGGTGGGCTCGCCAAAATTTCATCATCTCCTTCACCTCCTTCGCTAGACTTATTTGATTATCCTGATCTTCATCCAGCGTCTCTGATACTGTTACAGGTTTGTCACGGTTAATCAGTTGAGACACTTGCTCCGTCATTCTTGATATTGCAGCAACGGCAGAATGAATTGGGGACAGCAATTGTTCGTAGTTTTGGAGCGTAACAATTAATTCATAAATTAAGGGTGTTCTCTGTTGTTCCTGGTATCTGTCACACGCTGACGTTAGTGTAGCGGCATATTTGTCCGGCGCTGTTGTCACGATTTTCTGCCATATCTCAGGCGTTGTCCTCACTCTTTCAGGGTCGCGGTTTTGTTGTGGGTGGTTAGGAACAAAGTCAGGGTCATACAGCATTTCCACCACGCCTATTTCCCTCAAATACTGGATACCCTTTTCAACTGTATCCCATTTTTTCATTGCAATCTTCAAGCTATTTTTGAAGGGATACTTTTCCTTCACAGCTGTTAACACTCGTTCCCAGAGGGAGGCAGCCTCATCCGAACACCGACTAATTCCTCTATCAATAGCTGGATCTCTGGCAATGGCACCCAGTTGGCGAGCTTCATTACCATCCAGAGACAAGCTATGGGCCCCACTGTCCCAACAGCGAACCAACCAGGAAACAATACTTTCATTCAGGCGCCGTGTGAACTCCTTTCTTGAACCTTGGATTTCAGTCATCTTTAGAGGCCGGCGAGTAGTAATAGAGACTTCCTCTTCATCACTCTCTTCTGCATGTCTCTTAGTTTTCGCTTTTGCCTTTCGCGATGGTGGTGGTTCTGAGGAGGGCCCCTCGCCTGGATCTTCCTCCTCCTCCTCCTCTTCTCTTTTTCGTTCAAGACGCGAAGACACTCGTTTCCATTTCTTGCCCTCCACAGGAGCAACCGGTATTGTTACTGGTGTCTCCTTTGATTGATTAGATTTGACTTGGGGACTTTCCCCTTTGGCTTGAACCTCAGCTCGGAAACTCTCTCTCTCCCGAATGGTATTATATAGGGCACGGTAAGCACAAGCCAAACCCCAAATAAGTTGTACCTCCTTAGATTTATGTAAGCCGCATAGTCCCTGATTCAAATACTGGCTTAGTTTCTCAGGATCCCACAGGTGTTCAAGAGTAAAATCCCATGACACTGCGGGTCCCCATGCTTCTAAGACCTTTCCTAAACCTCTCCATATCCCCTGCCAGTCATCATTCTCTAGTTTTGGAGAAGACTCCTTCCCCTTATTACAAATGAATTGGAATACATTCAGGAGAATTGATGACGCGAACAACAACATGACTATTAATTCAGGATTCAAAAAACGTTTGACAAACCGAGAAGAAAACCCGGAGACTGGTCTGAACATCGTGTTGTTTGTAAAATTAGCTATTCCATTTGGGATGTAGTTGTTTGTGAAATTAGCCATTCCTTCTGGGATGTAGTTGTTTGAGAAATTAGCCATTCCTTCTGGGATGTAGATGTCAAAGTTCAAATCATACCACATTGCAAATAGGTAAAACATAGGTGTCTCCATCAGTGCCCTTAGGTAGTTATATATGAATGCAATTCCACAACACGTAAGTATGAGATGGATTATTGGCCAGTAGGTTGTGACTAACACCATTGCTTTAAATCCTTTACCCAGCACCCCCACGATAACGAGTGGGTTCATCACTGGTGCTTGCTAAAAAAGGGTTAATGAATTGAAGCTAACAAGAGGAGGGGAAAAAAAAAAAAAAAAAGAAAAAAGGCACTACCCAGACTAAGTAGTGCTCAAAGTTTACAAATATCCCAGAACACTGGCAGTACGCCTAATCTTTCAAGGTCAGGTTTTCCAGCACAGAAACCTGAACTACTGATAATGCTCCCTAACGAAGCTCTCTAAGAGCAGAGAGAAAAAGAGATTCGTTCAAAAAGTTAAAAAGCAGTCGAGCCCCACGTTGGGCGCCAAAAATCTGTCACGGATTTGACCAGATCAATCTATGTCCGTGACAGGGGCGACAGGCCTCTGCCCTCCCCCCCCCCCCCCACCCCAGTCCCACAAAAATGGGAAGGAAGGAAGGGAGGAAAAAAGCAGCGGCAACAATCTATGGAGGAAAACTTATTTTACTATAATATTGGAATACAAGATAATAGATACAATTTAATTGCAATTGAGATTAATAAATCAGACAAGATGAGAGAGAGAGAGTTCCCGGGACCGATTCAAACCTGAAAAGCTTGGAACGGCTAGGAAAGCACCCTCCAGCACCCACTGCAAGGCAGCAAGAGAGCGCCCCCCCCACCCGGAAGGGACAGATCCCGTGACTTCTGTAATGTACAGGGATAGGTACTTGGAATTGGGGCAGTGACACTTTAATGCCCCGTACACTACATGATGTTTTGATGTGGAATACTGAAACACAAAAACAAAAATAAAAACAAAAAACATAGAACCATGACAGGCTTTATTTGTGAAAACATGAAAACTGATGGGACAGTTGCATGTATCTAGGCTGGGTTGTTTTGTATTACTCTCCTTTCATTCAAAGGTTATGAAGAAGGCAGAGGGAAAAAACAAAAAAGATCCAAAGAAATAACTTCTGATGAATTCTGAGAGGGTAACTAAAAGACAATGTTTGAATTATTTGTGCAGATTTTTCTGTATCTGAGATGTATTCTTTCAGGATAAGAAAAATATTTAAATCAGGAAAGAAGAATATTTAAATGACTCCAAAGAGGTAAAACATTATTTTTTGTACAGAGAAAGAAAAACTCTGTGTGACTAAATATAAGAATTAGTTAATATCTCTCTATAAACATGTAAAGGATGATGGCACAGAGCACTGACACCCGTGCTGTCTACCATATTTTGACAGGCAAGATAAAGAGTACAATTATTAATTTACTTCTATACAGTGCATTTCCAGATGCTGAAGAACAAATGATTCCTTCGCTAGAGATGTACTGAATGAATACATCAAACATCAAATATTTCTCAGTTATATAAAAACATATATTTCGTGGCATGAAGCAGAAAAAATAGGGATCAACCTCAGAGACCATCCATTACAGTAAGATTCTATCTTTGCTTTGAAACATTCTGGGTGCCTGAGCACGGCTAACTATTGTGATCTACTGCGTAAAAGTATTATCAGGTATAATAGTATGGTTTCATTGCTGCTTGATTTTAAATGACAATATTAAGTTTTCCTACCAAACACAGTGTCCTGGAAAAGAAATCAAATGAAATAATCTCTTTACTCTATTCTCTCATAAAAGTTCATTTCCTTCTCCAGTATCTCAGTGTCACCACAAGTCAATGTAGATTAATGAGGGAAAGGGAGACAAAAGTTGTCTGTTGTGGGAAATATTTATATTCTGGCTTTCTAGAGATGTACTGATTAAAATGCATGACACTGTATAACCTTCAGACTTCCTCTATTTAAACACAAGTTCTTCAGGGAAGGAAAAAAAATGGAAAGGAAAAATTGCAAATTAAATCATGGATAAGCACTGTCACGCTGGTGGAGACAAGTTCAACATGGACGATTTATCTATTTAGACAAATTAAATCAGTGTCTGTCAATCCTTCATGTGACTGAAAAAAAGAATTTGTCTTGCTTTGGTTTAATTTTACCCCCCTCCCCCCAAAAAGATAAAAAAGAAAAAAAAAAATAGAATTAGTGCTGTTATTATATTAAAGATCAGTTTTTATTACTTCTGTCCAATCACCTAGCTGTTTAGAGGGACTGGGCACTGTCCAAGCAAATGGTGGCAGAACAGTCACAAATAGATGAAAAACTGACTTTCTGGAATGACAGGGATATACCTGAAAATGTAGGATACAATTTAAAATATAAGGTTTTGTAGCTGCAGATCAATGAGGCTACTTGAGAAACTGCCTGACTAATCAGAATATTTTGGGAACTGAAATTTTGTGTTGAATTTTGAAACTAGCATCAACGCTCCAGACTTCTTTGAATTAATGCTAAAATGTAGTGAAGAAGCAAGTTAGATTACAATTCCTGTGCAATAGTATGTAATAACAAGTAGTTCAGCACAACAGAAATAGATTAAATTCACAAGAAAATGGATTGTATCACCAGTGCCTTCAGGTAGATATAACTGGAACCCAAGAATAGGCCCACCTTTTTCAGCTTCCATGGGTCCAAATACAGAACATCTATAGAGTAACTAAGGAAATGACATTGCAATTGAATATAAGTTGTAAGCACATGTAAAATAACTGAAACCCAGGTTGCAAGGGACTTTAAAGATCATGAAGTTCTAAGCCCTGCTGTGAACTGGGTTGCCAACCATGAGATCAGACTGCCCAGGGCCTTATTCAGCCTGGCTTTGAATGCCTCCAGAGATGGAGAAACCACAGAGATGGTTGCATGAGTACCAGATGTGGAGACAGATCATGGGAAATTCTGATTCTCTGTGCAATATGTAGTACTAATGTGTCAGAATTCTGGGGGTTTATTTGTGATTAGTTGTTTCAGAGTTTTTTTGTGTTTGTTTTCTCTCAATTAAAAAAAAAAAAAAAAGAAAAAGGTTGTGAAATATTGTAGAGCTGGTAAACATGTCCCCACGTGAAAACTACAGCAAACATGCAAACATTACCTATGTCTATGCGTTTGAGTTTTGGGGCGATCTACAATAAGCAAGGATAATGTTACTATTTCTGTTCATGGATAATACCCATGCTCCTTAAAAGAAAGTAATTTTGAGCTAAATCAAAGCAAAACCTACACAAAAGCAGGTTTCAGAACAATTAAGAGAAATAAATCTCAGCAAAAAAGAAAATGCAGTACTTAGCTGTTCCTTTAATTCATTTAATATGCTAATAAAAAAGACATTTTTAAAAGATTCAGTGATGAATATCTTGTCCTGTGCAGTATCATTCAAGGGCTTGCCCTTCAATTATCTAATTAGTGTCAGAAGGATACTGTTGATGATAATCATTATATTTGGCACTTGCTGTATATAGCATCTTTTGTACAACCATGTCAAAGATATCACAAATGTCATTTAATTGCTATTCTCATCAATTCTTTCACACAGTAATATTAATATTTTATTCATAGAATCATAAAATTATAGATTGCTTGGGTTGGAAGGGATCAAAAAGATCATCCAGTTCCAATCCCCTGCCATGAATAAGGTTGCCACCCACAAGGTAAGGCTGCCCAAGATCCATTCAATCAGACTCACTTAATATCTAACCTGTTTTTCCCTTAATTTGGTTTAAAACCATTCCCCCTTGTCCTGTCATTATCAGATCACGTAAAGTCATTCTCCACCTTGTTTACCATCTTCCATTCTGTTCTAAAAAGCCATACCGAGGTCTTCACAGTGTTCACTTCTCCAGGCTGAACAAATCCAGTTCCTTCAGCTGTCTTCATAGGAGAGGTGCTCCAGCCCTCTGATCATCCTTTTGGCCCTTTGTTAGGTTTATGTGGACCCATATTTCAAGCCAGGCCCCTTTGGATGCCATTGTTTTCTTCTGTAGTGTCAGCTGCACCGCTCAGCTTAGTATCATCAGCAAACCTGCTGAGGGTGCATGCAATTGCACTATCCAGATTACTAATAAATATGTTAAAGAGTACCAGTCTGAAGATGGATTCCTGGAGGACAGCACTCATCACTGGCCTCTGCCTGAACATAGAACCATTGACCACAATCACTGGATGTGACCGTCCAAATAATTCTTTCTCCACTGAATAGACCCCCCTTCAAAATCATCTCTCTCCAATTTAGAGATAAGGATGTGGGACCATATCAAAGGCCTTGCAGAAGTCCTGGTAGATTACATCAGCTGAACCCCTCTTTGTTTGCTGTTGCTGTCAGTCCATCAGAGAAGGCCACCAGGTTGGTCAGGCACAATCTGCCCTTGTTGAAGCCACTCTGGTTGCCTCAGATCACCTGCTCATTCTTCATGTGCTTTAACACAGCTTCCAAGAGAGCTCTTTTGCTCTTACGAAGGAATCCTTAAAGTGCTGCCAGTTCTGTTCACTCCTTTGTCCCCAAGGACAGTCTCCGAGGGAACCCCATCCAGTAATTCCTTAAACAGCCCAGTGATCACTTTCCTGAAGCTCACGGTCACGTCCTTGTTTTTTGCCAGGCCCATCCTCTTCAAGTTCACAAACTCTGCCACGGCTTAACTTCATCTCAGCCAAAATCATCACAGTCCATTCTGTCCACAACATCGACCACCAAAGTGCACCAATGTCTGCCTAAACCACTGATCAGCTGCTAAAACTCATCTACAAAGTGATAGCTTTTCAGACTATTTCATACAGGAAAATAAAAAAGGAAAATACAGTAGTATTCGTTTAGGAAATTTCACTGCTGCGCCATTCCAATAAAAATACGCTTCACACTCAGGTAGATACAGTTTATGTTTAAAAGAAAACCCTATTCACCTCTAAAAGAAAGATTTTTATGTTATTTTAAAATCTGAGTCGTTCATTGCTTTTTTAGGTGGAACAGTGGCAATTAAAGAGAGAATGAAAAACCCAGCACAGTAAATGTACAAGAAATTACATATCAGATGGACAAACTTTTGAGCAAACAGGTCTAACCTTATAACTTTTCAACAGAACTACATAACAAGAAGACACATGGTTTAACATATTTTATGACTGATTTGGCAGAAAGATTTGCAGCACCCTCTGCATGCTATCATTTCTGAACGTGGCTTCATATTCTCCTTTGCAGTCTTGTTTCTGTCACAGGCATATTACATAACTATTTAAGATAGATGATCCCTTTTGTTCTGTTCATTGCCAAGAGTACACCCATTCAATGCTAGCCAAGAAAGTAGAATAGAGAAGTCATAAAACTGTAGAATAACCCAAGTTGGAAGGAACCCACAAGGAGTCATCGAGCTCAACTCCTGGCTCCCCACACAACCAAAATCAAATCCTGTGTCTGTGGGTAGTATCCAAGCAATCCTTGAGCTCTGGCAGCTGGGGCCATGTCCACTGCCCTGGGAAGCTGTTCCATGCTCATCACCCTCTGATGCAGAATGTTTTCCCAGAGAAATCTGTTTTTCTGATCTATCTGCTAGGATATCAAAAGTATTGTATGCCTAAATCTGTCGCTATGCTGTTGAGCATAAATTGAACTCCACACATCTATATTCAGCCATTCTCCAAGACAAGAATAGAAACTTCACAGCAATGGACAGAATTACCAATGCAGACTGAAAATATAATTTATCACACAACCTCCAACATGTGAATCTCTTTTGTAAACATTTTACTGCACCACATAGGTAATACGTCCTATTATTGTGTGGTAATACACCTAAAGTTACAGATGCGTAAGTGTAGACTCTTTGAGCATGAGAACAGTAGTAGGACTCTGATCAGAACAACAGTGAAACAACACACAGTCTTGTCCCAGATATCCACATGAAGAGAGGCCAGATTAGGCTGCATACTTTTTCAACCTTATTTTAGAGGCACAGGAAAAGTAGATTGAGAACAAACATGGATTATGGTTCCAATGTGGATTTCATTTTGTTTATGATAGTTTCTTTTGTCTTGGAAATCTGTGACCTTGTTTTAAGCAAAGAATTCTAAAGCTAATGAAGTATCATCCATAAACAGAACAGTATGTGAAATTTCAGCACATTAACCTAATTTATACCCCTAAGTTAAGGGTTAATAGGAATCTGAGTTTGTATTTTATCTAGGTCAGTTAATTCATTGTTCTCCTATGTATGGATTCAGACGAGAATGTATGGATTCAGATGAGAAATCGCCTGACATTTAAAGATGTATAGAAAATGTACTAATTTTGAATAAAAAGTGGTAAATCTTACTTTCCTGGCAGGTAGTCTCCTGCTGTGATTTTCTAACAAGAAATTACATGAAATACTTCTCCTAAATTCCTCTTTAAAACTCTTCATGTTACATGACTGTCTGCTTTTATTGTCAAAAGAAGATTCCTTATTAATGTTACGCATCTTTCACTCCATCTTTTTCTCAGCATTCTAACTCTACTCCATTTGTGTATCTAATTCACTTCTTAAATTTGCACAACTGCCTCAAAGGTGGGATTTTCAGCTAATTATATTCTACAGCATTTAATGCATTAGATTCCACCTAACCCTTCCATCCTATTATGGCATTCATACTATGTGATATTACATCCATCACTGATTTCTGTGTGGGGTGGAGGAAGTAGCAATACTGAGACTTTAACATCTACTTTAGTCCAGTGCAGAACAATTTCTCTGAAATGCCAAGTGGAGTCAGATTTTCTTCTGTCTTCCAAAATGTTTAGTTGTTTTTGTTGGGCTTGTTTGCTTGTTTTCTGCCAGATTTATGCTCAGTATTAAACAGGTTGCAAAATGAGAAAGCTCAAGCAGGCAGTCCAACTACCAAGCAATAGGAGAATTTTTAGCTCCAACTGTAAAATTATTGAGACAAAATGAACTAATGAAATACTGTACTGATGGCACTGTGAGAGATCTACCACATGCTCTATAGAAGCAGTGAAAACAGATGGCTCTTATTTTTAAAGTCTTTCCCAGGTAAAGAGTCATGCGATGTACCTCCTGCAATACTGAGAGTGGCCTGTGACCTGAACATCAACGGCTTTCCCTAAATAAAACTGGAACTGAAATTCATTCAGACATGAATCACAGTGGCTTCAAAATTCAAAGAGAATATAAAGGCTTTTGAAGGAGTTAAATTTTTAAATGTTTTAACTTCTTTTATGTTCTCTTTCATGAATACACGAAGACGATTGCCAAAATAAAATGGGCACTTTCAGTCTGCAGAACGGCAAATAATCTGGAGTTTTTCCCCCCCAAGAGAGTTTATAAACAGCTGCTGTTATTCCAGCCACATCCTCTATAAGTTCACATCAACTAGCTGTTCGCACATCTTCTTTGGCAGAAGCAGCTCAAAAAGCCATCTGTATTCGCCTTTACCTGGATTAATAATGGCAAACTGTTACCATTTAGTTATACAGACAAATGTAGAACAAAATAGATCCAGCACATGAGTTTAAATACTTCATCTGTGTAGTGATTATCCCTTTCTCTTCACATCTATGGGATTACTCCTGATTACATGGCAGTGAGCACAGCTTATATCAATGCCAATATAAATGATAAAATTTACCACATGTAAGTCATACAATTTGATGATTAGTCATTCCATTGTTATGCGACTATGTGAAAGTAGGACCAAAATGGATTGACATTTAGAATCAAACACTTTTTGTTCTTTGGCAGCCACCTCTACTTTTAGCCAGTAAGACCTAAGTATCCCTGCAGGGATGGGTTGAGGCATTCCTGTTGATCTGGCAGGTCGTTTGAAATGCTCAACACCACAACTAACACACTGTAACTGGCAGTATCATTTTGGTTACTGTAGGAGAGTAAACTCAATTTCATTGGTAGTAGGCAGATTTGTTGTGTCATCTCAGCTATTTGGCTGCTAAATGAAACAATGGGTTGAAAAGGCAATAGCATCTTTAACACCTGAAGTTAGATCTACGATATAATTTCTCTCTTTCCTAAACCACCAGTACAATGTACAGTGTGTATATCCCATCTCCTGATGGCCACCCTGCTGCATATTAAAACAACAAATAACAACAGAATTCTACATCTGAAAATTCAGAACCTTTCCAGTCCATTGGAAACATAAAATAGGCTCTGTTTCCATTGGTACAGTTTCTAGGCAGTGTAAAATGCAGTAGGAAAAAGAGGCACGACAGTGTCTCAAATGGATTGCTCTCCAAATCTCCTTACATTTTCAGCAGTTTGTAAAAATGGGGATTTTACAAGAAGTACATAAAAAGAATTAATCAAATTTACTGTAATGGTAATATATTGATTAACATAGATACAAAGGTTAGGTTGGCCTAACACCAATTTTCAATCAATCAACTGTAAAGTGACAGTGGCATTTTAAGTTTTTAGCATTCTGCTTTAAAAGCATCTGGACTTGTTGGCTTATCTGTGCTTTTAACTAGAAAAAAAACAATTGTACAGAGACTAGATCTATCCTTTGAACTTTATATGAGATAAATACTGACAACTCATTTTTGAATGTGTATTTATAGTAAGGAAAAACCCGTTCTCAAGGTCCTTTGTCTTTCCATTTGCACTTCAGAATTATTTCAAGGCAGCACAGGTCTTTGTAGATTACACAGAGACAAAAGATCAATCTGACTTCAAAGAGATCTGTTGGAGAAGAGCTGCACTAAGTGCGTCGTTGTATTCTGACATCAAGGAGATTGTAAGAGCTGCTGGACAGAAAGGCATTTGAGTCCATATTTGTTGAAACACTGCTACTAACCTTATTACTCAGTAGAATTTGCTTGTGCTCTATGAATGGTTTTGGAAGTACAGACAGTGAAATAATTTCCTTCTGAGCTGATGGATACACTGATGGTTCCTAGAGTGGCTTGAAAAAAGCACATGATGAAGAACTTCCTTCCTGGAGTTCTGGAGGTCTGTCTTATACCTGTTGCATGTGATTTACTTTGATGGAAATCAAGCATACATGCATAATATAGTTAAAAATCTCTGGGCCTGATAGGACCCTAATCATTAGTTTCCCAGAAGAGATGCAAAATAAGTTTGTCAGATTAAGATGGCCAGCAGATTGAGGGAGGTGATCTCTTGCTCTGATCTGCCCTGGTGAGGCCACACGTGGAGTACTGAGCCTATTTCTGGGCTCCTCATTTCACAAAAGGCAGGGAACTGCTGGAAACAGTCTAATGGAAGGTCACAACGATTAGGGACCTGGAGTATCTCCCCTCTGAGGAAAGGCTGAGAGACCTGGAGCTGCTCTGCCTTGAGAAGAGAATGATGAGAGGGGATCATCTCAACACTCAAAAATACCTGAAAGGTGGTGTAGAATGGATGGGGCCAGGCTCTTTTTGGTGTTGATCAGCAACAGGAGAAA